>NC_142607.1:8942843-9245873 GCF_041222555.1 Hakea prostrata
CGTGACAACTATGGTGCTACTCATGACCTAATATGAGTAGCCCAACATATAGCAAACGTGGTAGCATACAGTACAATATAAATATTTATCAACAAAATTTATAAAAAGAAGAACACAAACCAATGCAGACTTATGAAGTGTCAATAAGGCACCATGAAAGAGCCTAGAAGCCTAGGTGGCAATTAGGAGATGCCTTCACAACTTTGACAACTATGGTTTTTGTGCCTCGTAAAGTTTTAGCCAGGAACCACCACTAACCAAATAGCATATAAAGGCAAAACATAAGGGGTGGGGCTGATATTTAAATTTGGAACTTTGAGAAGAAAGAATAATCTATCTGATTAAGCTGAAAAGTATTCAAAGAGCGCTATATCAGCACCCTCAAGAATAAAGAAGGTTCTCTTTGCTTAGACTTCATAACTTTATATGGTCAGAAACATTATTTCTCTGAATTTTCCCAGTGTCTGAAGGAGTTTACAGGTTCAAGTTCATGGTAGACTTTGCAGTGGATGTCATCAATAAGGGTAGACATTCTCTTTGTTCTCTTTTCTTTGAATTATGGTGCAAGCATATGCAATGACTGAACTTGTAAATATTACCTTTAGGATCATAACCTTCAAGATCTTCATGTACACATCGGCTGAAGGCAAGAACTTGCTGCCAAGTATCTTCAGAGATATTATGCCTTTGATTTTTCTAAAACCAATTTAACCAAGTTTGTTACCATTACAGGAGTAGCATAAGAACCAACCACACCATCCATATAGAAATCCATAGCAAAAGACATAGGAACAAAAAAAAACTTATGTATGCATGATTTTTCAGTAATAGCAAGTTGATTCAAATAAAAAGAAGGCTCAGATGCATTCGACACAGGGTCAGCTCTAGAGTTTGCAGCAATTGTAGTTCCAGTTTAATGATCAACCAAGCTTCTCAAGGAAATAAGTTCAACATAAGTATTAGCAGGAAGAAAACTGTCGCTGCTGTGCTTGGTCATAGCTTCTGCAATGGAACTGGAACCCTAGGGATGCCACAAGGCCCACAACAAAGATAAGTATATGCTTCCAATTGAAGGAGCTAAACGAGTTAGGGGCAGGCCCTAAATGACAGTGAAAGACGTTTTGAGGAAAGACATGCAAAGTCTAGCGTCTAGGTCTTGTACCAAGTATGACCACGGATATAACCCAGGTTATGCTGGGCAGTAGGAATCCAAAAAAAATGCATTTGGAAATCCAGGACGTCCTATTGCTTCATATCTGGGAACCCAGACCAAATTCTATGCTGAATTTTCATTTTTCTTGTTAGATATCGAGCAGGCCGAAGAAAAAAGAGTTCAACATTATGGACTAATGTGAGTCTTATACTGTGGTTCTCTGTATGAAAATCATTGTATTCCATGGAAATTCCAGCAGCAGTGGATTCATTAGAAGATGCTTCTAGCATATATGGTTCTATATCATGGAAGACCTTGATAGAGAAAGTCAAAATCAGTTGCTGTTTTGTTAGCAAAAGTTCATATCTTCAAGCTTATTTTTCATAGATAAGAAAAGGTCAACCCCAGGTATGAAATTAAAATTAAAAAACAAAATTCAGCAAAGATAAAGAGGTCAACCCCAGGTATGGTGTATTTACATTAGAAAAGAAGGGGGAAGGGGCATGCACACTTAAATCGTCATACTTGCCTCAACACTACCTTGGCAAATGCCTTACTACCTAAACGTTTTGTTGAAAACATGGACTAAGGTTTTCTAATTAAAATAGGATTATGTTTCCTAATAACTCTAGATATAGGGCTTAACTAGGTTGTAACTATAAATACCCTATTGGGGTCTTGTGAATAATATACTTTAGAGGAGCAATTCATCACATTACAACATGGTATCAAGAGCCTAATTTCGATTAGGGAAGAAAGGAAGAAAGAGAGAACTAGAGACTAACCTCGATTTCTCCTTTACTCTCTTCTCCAGCTGCTCTGTTTCAGCCGATCTTGACATCTTGACTTCTATCAGCTGGCTGCAGCAATTCCCTCTATTTGGCTTTTTATCTCCTTTTTTTCTCTTCTTTAGAGGTTCTGAACCTCTGCTGGTCTGCTGCTTCTGTTGCTTTCCAAGAGTGGAAGAGATTATTTTGGTTGTGGTTTTTTGGTTTCTCAAATCCAAAACTGCTGGGTTTGTATTTCCTCGGTTTTGATTCCTGTTGTTTTGGATTGCAGGGTCTCTCCTCTGTTCTTCCAAGAGTGTTGCCTTTTTTCTCAGTTTTTCCCCCTTTTTTTTTCCTTTATACATACACTGAATTATTCCTTCGATTCATAGGGGCAGTTTTTGAAAATTTGAATAGTTCCAGGTACTATTTCATAATTTTGAAAATATTTCAGGGGCTTTTTTGTAATTCTGAAAAAGTTAGGGGACTTTTCTGCAATTTTCAACAAATTTGAGGGACTTTTTCGTAACTTCAAAAAAGTTAAGGGACTTTATTTGCAATTTTCAACAATTTCAAAGACTTTTTGTAATTTCGAAAAAGTTCAGGGACTTTTCTGCAATTTTTTAACAATTTCATAGACTTTTTCGTAATTTTGAAAAAGTTCAGGGGCTATTTGTAAATTTGAATGATTTCTCCTTGCGATAATGGCTAATCCCATATCTCCTTTATTTGGTACATCTGAAGAGTCTCTCCCATGTCTTGCATTCATAGAGATCGTGAGTTTTCTTTGCTTCAAATAACCACTGTGAAACTTAATGGAACAAATTATCTTAGATGGTCTCGTTTAGTTTCCCTCGCTATTGATGCTCGTGGTCTTACTGGCCATCTTGATAGGACTTCTACAAAACCTTCCACACTTGGTCTGCAACTTTCCAAGTGGTATACAGCTGAATGCTTGGTCATGGGTTTTCTCATCAACTCTATTGAATCTAGCATAGCAAAGAGTAATCTCCTCCTTCTTGATGTGGCAACTATTTGGAAAGTTACTAAAGATACATACTCCAGAGTTGGCAATGATGCATAGTGCTTTGAAATTAGACGGAAAATCAATCAATTATAGCAGAAGGACCTTACTCTTTCTCAGTACTATAACACTCTTCGGGGATATTACCAGACTTTAGATTTCTATGGGAAGTTTACACCAAAGAATGCTGAAGATGCTATTGCCTATCAACAATAGGAAGATAAACAGAGAGTTTATGATTTTTTGGCAGAATTGAATATAGCAGAAGGAAAATCAATCAATTATAGCAGAAGGACCTTACTCTTTCTCAGTACTATAACACTCTTCGGGGATATTACCAGACTTTAGATTTCTATGGGAAGTTTACACCAAAGAATGTTGAAGATGCTATTGCCTATCAACAATAGGAAGATAAACAGAGAGTTTATGATTTTTTGGCAGAATTGAATATAGAATTTGATCAAATTCGTGCACAGATCCTTTCTAAAGAGCCTTTCCCTTCTCTGGTTCAAGCCTATGCCATGGTAGATACCGAGGACAGTCGAAGGACAGCTATAGTACACACTCAGATATTTGATAGATCTGCATTGGTGGCTGGTAATGGCAATAATAAATCTAGTTTTGGAAAAGTTTTTCCCTCCAGTAAAGTGCTAGTATTGTGGAAAAGACAATAAATTCCCGTGGAGGAGGTAGAAATGGAATTAAGGGCAACAATCAAACATCTGCAAATCAAGTCAGTTCTGACACCTTGAGTACTCCAACACCTCTTTCCTCAGATGAGCTCCAGCACCTTCGCCAATTGATGTCCAGACTTGACTCATCTTCTCCAATACCGACTTCCAGTGCGAGTATAGCCTCTGTCATTGTTCCCTCTGTTGATCCACAATTCCCCACAGGTATTTTTGGTTGTCACAATGTCAATTTGACTTATCCCTCCTAGGTAATCGACTCTAGGGCAACCAACCACATGACAAGCTCATCTACTTTGTTTCATACTTATTCATCTATCCATATTGCTTAAGATGTTCGAACGGCTGATGGGTCTCTCTCCCCTATCTCTAGGAAAGGATCTATTATCTGTTCGCCTTCTCTTACCTTATCTAATGCCATGCATGTTCCTAAGTTTTCGACTAATCTATTATCTATTAGTAGCCTTACTCGTGATATGAACTGCAAAATAACTTTCTTTCCTTCTCATTGTGTGTTTTAGGACCTAGAAACGGGGCTTACGATTGGCAATGGTAGATAGAAAGGAGGGCTCTACTTAATGGATGGGTCCCCATCAACTCTTTCTATGGTCTCTAGTTCCACCTCTCTTGCACTTTTTACCTTATTACAGTGGCATAGTTGTCTTGGCCATGTTCCTTTACCTATTATGTCCAAATTATTTCCTAATCTGATTAAAAGGTGTAATTTGAATAATATTTATTGTGAGGCATGTATTTTGGCCAAACAAACCAAGCATGTTTACCCTATTTCAGATAATCGTAGTAAAATCCCTTTTTCAGTCATTCACTCTGATGTTTGGGGTCATTCTCGGACCTTGTCTGTATCTGGTCAAAGATGGTTTGTTACCTTTATTGACTGTTGTACTAGGATCGATTTACTTACTTCACCAAAAAAGTGGCATTTTCTCGTGCTTTCAAAATTTTCTTAATATGATTAGGACTCAGTTTGGGGTGATAGTAAAATTCCTTCATACGGATAACGGAACTGAGTACTTGGGTGGCGCATTCCCTTCCTACTTAGCAAACCATGGCATCATACACCAAACTAGTTGCGTCAACACTCCACCTCAAAATGGGGTCGCCGAACGCAAGAATAGGCATCTACTTGAGGTAGCACATTCCCTCATGTTTTTTATGCATGTGCCTCTTCGGTTTTGGGGTGAAGCCGTTCTTACTGTGGCATATCTAATTAACCGAATGCCTTCCTGAGTCTTAGACCAACGCTGTCCCCTTAAGGTTCTTTTAGGGACAGCAGCCTTTACAGTCTCACATAAGGTTTTTGGATGTGTTGTCTTTGTCTGGAACCACCATGTTCATGGAAAGTTAGATCCTCGTGGGTTAAAGTGCATTTTCTTGGGTTATCCTCCTACATAGAAGGTGTATAAGTGTTATCATCCTAGTTCTCATCGTTTTTTCATCTCAATGGATGTTGTGTTACAGGAACAAATTCCTTATTTTTCCCCTACACCTTTTCAGGGGGGAGTTTTAGTGAAGAGGTTCCAGTGTTTATTCCTCCTTTCGATATTTCTCCTAAAATTCCTATAGATGATCCTCCTTTGGAAGATGGAATGACCGGACAGGATCAGCTTGTGGATGATATACAGGGGGAGACTAAGACCCTCGAAGACCTATCAAAGAAAGCAACAAGTGACCCCTTCTAAACCAAGCCAGTCAAAAGCTTTGGTTCCTGGCCCTGAACAATCCGTTCCTCCAAGTGAGTCTGTCTTTGACCATTCTTCTAATCCTACTTTGGACTTACCAATTGCATTAAGAAAGCAACCTCGAACTTGCACCAAACATCCTATTTCCAATTATGTTTCATATTAGTCACCTATCTCTAGAATTTCAAAGTTTTATTTCCTCTTTGTCCTCTACTTCTATTCCTAACACTTGGCAAGAGGCATTATCTCACTCAAACTGGAAAGAAGCTATGGATGAGGAAATGCAAGCTCTGGAAAAAAAACAAAATGTGGGACTTGGTGACTTTGCTGACAAGATACGGTATAAAAAATTAGTGGCAAAGTGGGTGTTTGTGATCTCACACAAGGTAGACAGGACTATTTGAAAGGTAGTCTTGTTAGGCAAGATTAGTGATCCCTAGTTTCCTCACATTTGGATGCTGACTATCGGATCTTGAGACACTTGCAAGACTACTGCCAAGATGGAAAATGAATTTTAATTTTAGTTCATGGACATTAATGGAGATGAGGCATATACAATTAGATGAAGCAAGATGTGCCGATGTCATGGAGAACTCCAACCCCAGAGGTATATATGGTGTATCACTGGGATGTAATCTTGTGATTTGGAGAAGCAAGAAACAGGCTGTGGTTGCGGGGTTGAGTGTCGAGGGTTGAAGCAATCTCCAAGATCGAGGCATTTGGGAGGTACCATAAGGCTTAAAGGATATCTAATGACTATGAGTAGATTTGGAGGTGCAAACCTTACACTTTGTTTATTAAAAGAGATGGTTATCAAAGCACTACTATGCTTTTAGCATATGTGGATGAAAGCGTTTTTGAACCGCTTAACTAACGAGGCTGAGATTTCAGCATTAAAGCTTTTTGGCTTAGGCACATCCTTTGCACCATTTGAGCCATCATTGCTACCGGGAATGCTAAAGTAACCGCTATTTTTTACATTTTGTAATTTGTGCATATTATTTTCGGTTTTTAATCATAATTTATTCTACAATGCCGTATATAAATTTAAATATGTGAGCCATTTCGGAATCGAGGCCCAAAGTGCCTGTCGGCAACAGAATGTGAAGCATGAGCCATATTCAACATTGATAATCAATGAATCATTAAATAAACAAAGACTTGAAAATCGGAATAATGAGATTTATTAATTTATCAGGAAGGAGCATTGTTTGATAAGAAAAGGTAAAAAAATGGATACATAAATTCTAATTGATCTGATCTATCGCACAAGAGTACAAGACACTTATTTGGTGTCACACTATCATAAAAGTATCCCTATGCATGCAAAATTACTACTTTCATTTTCATTTTTCACATTGAAAACTACTCTAGAAAAGGCATATTACATAATTATTGTTATGAATCTTATGATGCTTGATGAGATGAAGTTATGTTCTTAATTTTTTTTTTGGATAATTTTTCATAATTGTGATTCTTGAATTTTTTTTTTTTTTTTCATTTTTATGAATGTGATTGTTGAATGTTTGTTTAGTACTTTAGTTTATTATAAAAAGTATTTGTATTAAAAAGTAATTTAAAAGTAGTTATATTAAAAATATTGACTAAACCGCTTTGGTCACTTTATTGCCGCCTAAGCGCCACTTAGTCACCTAATCGCCAAGACGGAGCCCCAATCGCTTTGGTCGCTTTGCCGCTTTAATAACCTTGCAATCAACATAGCTCATAACCCAGTACAACATGATAGGACTAAGCATGTGGAGATTGACAGACATTTCATCAAAGAGAAGCTTGAGGCTGTGCTGATCCATATCACTTTTGTTACTTTAAACGAGCAATGGGTTGATGTGCTCACAAAGAGCTTGAGCATGAAGATATTCAATTACATTATGAGCAAGTTAGGCATGATAAATATCTATGCTCAAACTTGAGAAGAAGTGTTGAAAACATGGACTGAGGTTTTCTAATTAGAATAGGATTATGTTTCTTAATAAGTCTAGAGTTTTATTTTTATTTGTTTTATATTTTATTTTCCTACTTAATATAGGGCTTAACTAGGTTGTAACTATAAATACCCTATTGGGGTCTTGTGAATAATATACTTTAGAGGAGCAATTTCTCACATTACAACACGTTTCAACTGCCTTAAAATGCCTTTGATCGCCTAAACACCATGACAACTATCATTCTTATATATTTCTTTGGTTACCTTAAGAAAAAATGTTTGCTTGAAGTAATGAAATCCACATACATAACAAATCGGTTTTTTTTTTCCATCTGGACATACTAAGTTATCGTGAAAGGCAAATTCCCAACAACATTTTGCACTTCTGCATTTATACCCCCTACAATACCAATTTTTAGACAAATAAGGAAACACCATCAGTTTGTAATTATTTTCTGATCTAAAAATACCCTTTTAGTTAAAGTAAACTAATTAACGAAAAAAGGAATCAGATTGGGGAAAGTCAACAGGAATATGCTACCACGAATAGGGCAAAGTTTTCATTCACCACCATCTTCTCTCCATCCCTTCAATAATGACATTCACCATAGCTTATACACATGCATTGTCTCATTGTTTCCTCAACCTCTATCTCAATCCACAATTGCTGCTGCAGTCTAAGTCAAATAAGATAAGACTTCCAGAAATGCTTCAAAGATTGCTCCTTTCCGAGTTGGTCGCTGCTTTGACCTCCATAGACTGGAGCCCAGGTACCCATTGATCATCATGGAAAATAATCAGCCAATGATAGAGGCTGTGAAGCTCATTTTAATGCTAATTTTGGGCTACAGACTACAGTCGAAGAATTTGGTTAGTTAGTTAAAAGTTATTATTTGTAGGAATTTCGGTGTCGAAGTATTTTCTTGTTGGTCATCTGATAAGAACCCACGAATCGAATGCAAAACTGATATTATTTAATTGATAGAAAAATGAAGAACAATGATAAACTGGTTACAATGGTGCCAATAACCCCCACAGCACATTGTTGCCCCTCAGCCTATGGCTGCCCAAACACTCACATAAATAATCCGTTACTACTACTCACATCTTACCCTTATTTATAACCCCTAATCAACCTTAATCTCCCCAAATCTCTCTCATTCAGTAATAAATATTCTGCAATATTCTGTCTGTCCCCAAATCCCTCTTATTCAGTAGTAAATATTCTGCAAATCATTCACAATATTCTGCATGTCCCCAAATCCCCTTATTCAGTAGTAAATATTTTGCAAATCATTCACAATATTCTGCCTGTCCCAAAATCCCTCTTATTTAGTAGTAAATATTCGCAATCATTCCTATTCCCCTGTCCCAAAATCCCTCTTATTCAGTAGTAAATATTCTGCAAATCATTCACAATATTTTGCAACCTCCTTCTTAGGACCAAATCTGATTTCTTTCCCTAGCGTTGTTCGTCGATATTCCAGCAAATCATTCCTCTCCCAATATAGCATAATACTGTGATCTCAGGGCTCTATCACTACCGGCCCCTCGAAAATCACCTTGTCCTCAAGGTGATGGAAAATTGGAAGCTTGGTCTTTACATGTTTGCCACACAACCATGCTAGTTCGACATTCTGCACAACATACCTCATTGAGAACCAATAACCACATAACTCCAAGCAACCCAAATGAAGAAAAACCTTGGAAATTTCAGCTGAATTAAAGAGTACACTAGGAATAGCCATTGGAACTGACTTCAGCTGAACAACAATAACATATGGACCCATATAAAGCACAACTCCTACTCCCATGGTTATTAAAGTGGTCCGCCTAGGTGCACCTAGCTTAGGCGACAAAGCGGTTTTTAAACCGCTTAAATTGTTGCCGCTTAACTAACGGGATGATTTCTTGCCGCTTTTTTGCTTAGACACTACCACTTTGCCACCTTTTGCGCCATATTGCCGCCTAGATACTAAAGTAACCGCTTTTTTTACATTTTGTAATTTGTGCATATTATTTATTTATTTATTTTTAATCATAATTTATTCTACAATGCCGTATATAAATTTAAATATGTGAGCCATTTCGGAATCGAGGCCTAATTTGCAAATAAACTTTGAGGCCCAAAGTGCCTATCGGCAACAGAATGTGAAGCATAAACCATATTCAACATTAATAATCAATGAATCATTAAATAAACAATGACTTGGAAATTGGAATAATGAGATCATTAATTTATCATGTCGGCACTATTTGGTTAAAAAAAGGGAAAAATGGATACATCAATTCTGATCATTGATCTATGCACAAGAGTACAAAACACTTATTTGGCGTCACACTATCATAGAGGTAAGTAAGAATGTAAAATTACTACTTTCATTTTCATTTTTCACATTGATTACTGATATAGTACATACTACATAATTATTGTAATGAATCTTATGATGCTTGATAAGATCAAGTTATATTTTTAATCTTTTTTTGGATAATTTTTCATAATTATGATTCTTGAATGTTTTATTTTTTTTATTATTATTATTTTTTTTTATGAATGTGATTGTAGAATGTTTGTTTAGTACTTTAGTTTATTATAAAAAGTATTTGTATTAAAAAAAAGTTTAAAAGTAGTAATATTAAAAACATTGACTAAACCACTTTTGTTGCTTTATTGCCGCCTAAGCGCCGCTTAGTCGCCTAAATGCCAAGACGGAGCCCCAATCGCTTTGCCGCCTTAATAACCTTGCTTGCTCCCTTAAGTTTCGTGTCAATAAATGAATTAAGGAATTGTAGTGGATTAGCAATATTGGATGCCATACCATCATTTGCAGCAATTTCCCCTTTGGCCTCTTTTTCACCCTCTTTTAAAATCTCTACCAATGCTTCATCGCTATGGTTATTATTTGCATTACCGTCACCCCTTGTTTGGATGGCTCCGAAAATTTTCAAAGCATTCTCTGTGATTTCAGCCTTTGCTGCTTTTATTTGTTCCTTTATTGATGGTCCATACATTGTGATGCCATTAACTTGCTCAAACCTGATATTTTCTGCTTCTCCCGCTCCTTCAATCGCTTGCTCAACACTGAAATCCAATTTCAGAGCTTCCTTGAAGGTTGACCAATTGAAGTTTGACCAATTCTTCTGGTAAAGCCATGCTAATGCCTCTCCTTCTAAATGTTGCAGTGCCACTCCCAATCTATGTTCATCATCAATTTGGTGTTCCCAACGGAACAACAAAACTTCAAGAAGCCATTCCTACACATCCCCTTCCCCGAAAAACATGGATAATCCGATTTCCATTGCTTCCCGCGGATCAAAACGTGCTCTGATACCAATTTGATAAGAACCCACGAATCAAATGCAAAACTTATATTATTTAATTGATAAAATAACGAAGAACAATGAAAAATTGGTTACAATGGTGCCAATCACCCCCACAGCACATTGCTGCCCTCAGCCTACGGCTGCCCAAACACTCAAATAAATAATCCTTTACTACTACTCACATCTTACCCCTATTTATAACCCATAATCAACCTTAATCTCCCAAAATCTCTCTCATTCAGTAGTAAATATTCTGCAATATTATGCTTGTCCCCAAATCCCTCTTATTTAGTAGTAAATATTCTGTAAATCATTCACAATATTCGTGCTGTCCCCAAATCCCTCTTATTCAATAGTAAATATTATGTAATATTCTACAAATCATTCACAATATTCTGCAACCTCCTTCTTAGGACCAGATCTGATTTCTTTCCCTAACTGCTGTTTGCCAGATATTCAGCAAATCATTCTTCTCCCAATATAGCATAATACTGTGATCCCAGGGCTCTATCAGTCATCTATTTATTGTCATAGGTGATGTGTTGCTTCACTACGTCGTCAATGCAATTTTGGAGGCCTTAGGGCGACCAGACATCAAAAAGATAACAACCCTAATTGGAAGGGTGCAGAACCTTCTATATTTGAGAAAGAAAATGTGAGTTTACTTGTATTTTTCTATCTGCTGATTTAGATTGGATTTTCGAGGGGTATAATTTTTCTCTCGGTGGCTATTTAATATATTTAAGCATTTAGGTATGCTCCACCTCTTTGTATGGCCTTAGCCTGCTAGCCATGTCATTTTCACAAACAATAATCCAAGTTATTCTTACTTGATTGTCTCAATTATCAAACAGGTTGAAATTTTTAATATTCTTTGGGAGGTCCTCGTGAATTAATTATCACATCTATGAGATTTTTGGTTTTGTTGGTCTTCATTGCAATGCCATCTCACTTGAAACCCTAAATGCAGCATTTAGTATGCCAGTCAGGGAGATGGGAATATCCCTAAATGCAGCATTTAGTATGCCAGTCGAGGAGATGGGAATACTCCCTATCAGATTCCTTTTTTCAGTAATTTATTTAACTAGAAGGGTATTTGGTTTTTAAAAAAATGGAAAACTAATGGTTACCATCCCAAGTTGATGGTGTGCCCTTATTTGGCCAAAAATGGATACCACTTGGAAGATCTAAAAGTGCAAAAAGTTTGTAGTGAAGCTACCTTTCACTATAATCCTGAGGAGTCCAGATTGCAAGAAGAAAAAAATAATAATAATAAATCGTGCAAGTCAAGAAAATCCTGACTTCTAAATTTTGGGCAAGTACTAACTACTAACACATATCGGTAGTACTTGTAGAAAGGATATTCATCTTACACAACAATGTCAATTTTGTGCAATATAAAACAGGAGTATCTCTATGGCCAGAGTGTATCAGTTTGATGCCAGGGAGAACAGTTCAGCAATTCACCTATCTCAACAAGACCTCAGCCACCAAAAGAGCATATTCTTTGACATGTTTTTATCTACCACACCAAACTATTACAAAAAACTCGACAAAGATAATCAAGGGTTATACAATTTGCTTGACAAGAGAAAGGTGGTACTTAAGTGGAGTTTAATAAATTAAATCATGTCACACTAACAAATGGAGTTCTCGAGGATTGCTTTAGCGTAACAGAATAACTGGAAAGATGCATCAACATTCCGTCACCACCACAAAAGGCTTTAAAGGAGAAACAATTGAAGACTTCAATGTCTGGGAAGGACATAAATTCCTCATCATATTTACCAATCACCAATGGCACAACGTTTTGTTACTTTTGGCTATTCTGCCACCCAAGGCATGGATAGTCCAGTCATTAAGATGTACAGATTATAATCATTTTCCTTTCTTTATTCATGCAGAGGGCAAGGTTCACACCAGATGGCATTTCATGAAAATATGAAAACCACTAGTATCTCTGAATATCAGGCCAACTGGAATTTCATGGTTCCTGCCAAACTATATCAGATTATATTCAATACACAGGAATTTAAAGAGTTGCATTTCCTGACCCAGTGGATTGTGTTTTGCACATTTGACGGACACCAATTACAGCATATCTTTGTAATATTTGCACCCTTAAACATTACTTGTTGCTTCTTATATTCAATAACATGGGCACCCCAACTCTTGCATTGGTTGGACTCTAAGTGGAACCTAAATCAGTTTAGTGCTCTCCACTCTCATATATCATTTATTCCCCCACCCCAAAGGGGCTTGGGAAGAGAAAGAAAGAACAGAGAGGTGTGTGAAATCCAGCCCAAACCTAACCAAGACACCCTAATTACTTTGAGATAAAAGAAAGACTGGTTTGATGTTAGACCTTAATGTTAGACCGTGATTTCAATGTTTTTATCTTTGAAAGCCTTAGAAGGTTATGTCCGACCTTTTTCCTTAGAGTAGATCCAATGTCCCGAAGTGAAGGAAGAAGTCCTTGTGGGCCCTCTTTGTGGAAGACATAGTGTTTGACCCGAAACCCATGGACATTGACGATGATACCCCTTTCTTGGGTACATTGTCAGTGTTTAGTGAAATTCTGCGCATCGAAGAGGGGTGAACTATTTGAAGTACCAAATGAACTCTCGTGCTCAATCCGAAGATATTTCCTGAAACTAGACTTCTTGATGGACTTGTAGGAGAAAACCCCACTCAATTTGACCCCGTATAGCCCTCCGAATCCTTGTCCGAAGTTGCTGAACTATTTCTGGATTTTCTGCTGAAACCTGTTTTGGTCGATCCTCTTTGGTCGATGCCATCAACCAAAGAGCATCGACCAAAGTTTCCCTTTGAAATATTCTCTCATCTATATATGCTAGCCTCGTGTTTTGAGCCCTATTACACTCATTTAGACCACTGAGAACGAGAGTGGAGCTTCCCAAGGCACTCTCTTGGTGTTTGTGAAGGATTCTTGCCCCCAATCATTGCAATCATTGTCTCTTGACTCCATTATCATCTTCTAAGATATGATTCTCTCTTTTGCTCTCTATTCTACTCACTTCTCTTCTTCTTTTTACTGATGAGACCATGGCCAAGGTGTTGCAACCTTGCAAACACCTTGCCATGAATGTCTCTTCCCATTTATACTTGCTTTTCCTTCATTCTTGCTATGCCTCACTTGAATCTTGATCCTTACATATGCATTACCATGATTCCTTGCTTAGCAACTTGATTTCTTATATTAGACTGAAACGTGGAGTATGATTAGTCAAATCTCTAGCTTGCAAATGATTGTAATCTTGTTCCTAACCCATTCCCCAACTAATTCTTTAGCTTCCCTTTCAATTACATCGATTTCTCATGAATGCTAGGATTATTGTCTTTAGAACATAGGACCTCAATTTGGGGGTTTTCATTTGGACCATTAGATTATGATAATACTTGCTAGGTAGTTTTCTTACATTGTTATTAATCATCCCTCCAAGTTTCGGATCGATCCAAGCCCCAAAAGACCAATTTTGGACCAAATCACCAAAATCCAACTTTCTGCCCGAAACCACTTTTGGTCGATGCCATCAACCAAAGAGCATCGACCAAACATGCTGTTGACAGCAACCTTGCTCCGTTTTGACCCATTCGACCTCCGATCTTCCCGATTTCTTCTCTAATCTCTTATTTATGTTTGTTTAGGGTCTTAACACTATTATTGGATCATTCCTTTGTGACTCTTGGATCGTCATCGACTCAACTAAAGGTAAGGATGGTTATCGCCATAAATACATAGGCTATGTGCTTATGTCTTGATGCTCATAACTTAGTGAACATAGCCTCTTAATTGCTTTTGAATATCATAGGACTATTATACATGTTTTAGAACAATAGTATTGTGATCTCATATACTCTTGTTATAATGATTTATTATTCTTGCTACTTGTATATATGATGGATCATTTCGATGTTATGATTTAACTTCTATCATGATGATGTATCAAATGCATGCGATATGATGGACTTGAGTATGTGATTGCTTAGGTATAACTTGGGATTGGGGAGTGTCCTATTGACGCTTTTGTCCTTGGGCATCGGAGGGAATAGTATAGGAATGTTCTCCGAAGATGCCTATCGACACTTTCTCGGGTTATTGGATGACATACATAGGATTGTCTAGTTGTTTGGCTAGGATGTCCCTGTTGTATCAGACCCGAATCGGAAGGGCATTGAGACCAAACGACCCGTGGTAGCATTGGGGATTTGTGGGCACTCAAGACCGGTGAAATGATCCGTGAGAGGTCATAAATCTCATTGTGGGAGCCATTTATTGGTAGGGTTGCAAATGGATAGACTTGGGCTCACGAGCACTCGAGGATCGGTGGATCATATCCGTGAGGGGACGTGAGAGCTTCTCGTCTACTATTTGTGGATGACCAATAGGGTTGATGAGTTTGGTGGGTAATATCCGTAACTCTAGTGTGAAGGATACCGGAAAGGATCCCGGGATGGGAGGAATGGACGTATCTGGATTTGACATGATATGACTAAGTAGATGACTTGCATTGGGCTAGGCTTTACCGTGACATGCGCCAATACTTAGACCAAATGGTGATGTGAGAGAGCGGTGACCGAAACCCCAACCATGGATTTGTCCGAGAGGGATGCAGGACCCAATTCCCCCCGATGATTGAGTGACTAAGACTTATCTAAAGAAGTATGGTGCTATGACTTAAAGCATTTCTACCTTAGAGATTAGCATTCATAGAGTTAGAATCATACTTGCATCATGTGTTTCATAACATATTGCATCATGTTGTGGTTTGTATCATATGGCTTATGTTTTATGGAATAACTGTCTTGCTGAGTTCTTTTGAACTCATTCCTTTTTGCAACATCTTTGTTAGACTCTATTGTAGGTACTACTACTGTCGACTTTGACAATCAACACTCTAAAGACCAAGTTGATGACCCGTACCCCACTAGTCACGGTGTACAAGTTAATAAAGACTAGTAGCCCGAGATTGGGACTTATTTGGAGCAGTTTAGTTTTGTACTTATGTGTTAGGGATGGGATATCGCCTCATTCCCTTTTTAACCTTTTTATTTGAATTGTCGAGACCGTAGTTTAGTTTGTTCCCTTGTCATTTTGGGAACCCATTGTAACCCTTAATTTTATTCGATCTACTTTCCGCCAATGTTGTAGAGGAAAGTTCCACCTCATTTCCGCATGTTGATCATTTATTTTATTGGTATCTTTTCCGCACTTTGATGTCCTTTGTGATCCCTCTAAGATCCTTTCTTGACTTTTATTATTAAATTATTTGAATACAAAGAATTGTTCTTGCTTTTGATTATATTATTGTGCTAAGTGACTATGATCGTTTCTAAACTTGATCGGCGGGACCGTGATTCACTCCCCCGGGTAATCCAGATAGGGTACCCCCTTGGTGGATTTAGGGTGGGATGTGACAGGTGAGGGTGTGGTTGGGGCATGCAGTGAACTCCAATGCGATAAAATATAAAATAAATTGTACTAACTGTTACTTGTTGCTTCTTATATTTCAACAACATGGGCACCCCATCTCTTGTGTTGGTTGGACTCCAAGTTGAACCTAAATCAGTTTAGTGCTCCCCACTCTCGTATATCATTTATTCCCCCACCTCAAAGGGGTTTGGGAAGAGAAAAAAAGAACAGAGAGGTGGGGGTGTGGTTAGGGCATGTAGTGAACTCCAATGCGGTAAAATATTAAAAAATAATGGTACTGATTAAAAGCTCATTTAAGCAAAGAGGAAAAATTTGTACCTCAACAAATCCACACCATTGATTTAGTAATCGAAATCTTCCAGCTAAAACTAACCTCCAAGCAGCTATGGCACGGCTTACAGCTGAAAAGATATTTTACAAAAAAAGGGAAAAATTTTCAGACTAGCAAACAGCAAGAACCAAGTCTTCTCAGATACTAAAATAAAAAAGGGCAATAGGTTTAAAAAGTTGAATTATGGAAGAAGATTACTCACTAATATTCTTTTGAACGTTTTCACGACACACAAAAAATACAAAATCATAGAAGCGCGTGAACTCACAAGAATCTTCCTACAAAGAAAGATATTGAAACACTCATCAAGAACAAAGCTGTAATATTTTTGCTAAAAATGGAACACACATTTTGTAAAAGACAAAGAGAAGGACCAAAATCCTAATGACTAAACAATGTAAAAAAGAAGGCAAAGGAGATTTCAAGGATGGAGATATCTGCAACCAACAAATTCATATAATTTCAATTAGTAAGTCTCACCATGAAGTTCAGCCGCAGCATGAGCCTGGAGAGATCATCAAGAATAATATTCCTGCCACTGTAAAACACACATTCACGTGTCACAAAGTTTATGGACAAAAATGCTATCAAACATAATGTGGAAATGCCTCAAATGTAATCAGATAAAGCCCAGTTCTATAACAGGTCAAACTGCACACATAGAAGACATGATATCAATACACAGCCAAGAACTGGGGCCAAGATACTTAACAATTTTATACTTCAAAACATCAAATTCAATACACAGCCAAGAACTGGGACCAAGATGCTTAACAACTTTATCCTTAGCAAACGTCAATCAGTGTTCAAAGTCACCACTCAACATCATTTGCAGTGCAACCAAGGAAATGAAACTAGTTTGTCATACTGGTTGATACATGCCTAATGTTTTTTCCTCCCTGTTAAGCAAGGGGAAATGATGTGGGTCCTTTTAGTGTACAAGGAAATGACAGAGACCCAGAGGACGGACCGAGGACAAGGCCGGCAAGAGAAAGCAGAAAGAGAAGGGGAGCCACAAGACAGAGGTGTGGGGGGGGGGGGGGGGGGGTACCGTTTGACGGGAAGCCATGGCTCAGGGGCGGCGGTGTTTGCAAGAACATTGGGTTGGGTCCTCACGCAAGTAAACCGTCTGTCAGGGCCCCTAAACCTTTAAGCTTAGCTTTGTCCTCAAGTAGTAGGATCATGGGAGATTACTCAGATTTCAGAAGGCAACTTTTTTGAAACTGAGTTGTCAACTCCTAGCTTGTAGCTATTGGATATTGCCTGTCCCTTGGTCCTAATGACCGAATTTCGGAAGTCAACTCTGCTAAGTTGGGAATTTTAGTCCAAAGTAAGAAAGGAAATTGCTCAAACTCAGATTCAAAGTTTTAGTAAAATTACAAAATGCCATCACATGTAGATAAAATATAAGATACAAGATAGAATATTTTAGCTAATTCTTCTACTCATTTCAAGCAGACCAACCCATTTACTGCAATGTGGCAAACAGTGAAATATCATATTTCACTAGGCATAGCAACGAGGGAAAAAAAAAACTTATTTATAATATTAGTTTTCTCATGGCCCAGCCAATTTGAAGTTGAAAAGAGTCTACAAGGCAACACAAAACTTGCTCCAACGATGCATACCTTTTCTGGAACCTGGACTCCACCAATTTCAATAGCTCAGCAAGTGCCTCCCTTGAGTCTACATGTTTGTTTCCTGATGTAATATCTACAAAGAAAGACCAGGATGTTAATTTAATTAAACCTAAGTACGAAAGTAAGCCCCTGAAGAATTCCAGCATTAAAAAATTACAGAGTATAGGATAGGATAGGATAAGTATGCAGTTTCATAGAACAAAATGGGATCCTGTGACTGAACCTTTTAAAGGGTGGCTCATAAGAAATCTTTTAGTTGAAAAAAACGTTGCATCACAACCAAAACAAATGCAAATATGAACAGTTTCAGCAGAACAAGAGAGATGACAACAAAACATAAATCTCAAATGTGTTGAATTTTATTTTAAAAAATATAATACAATATAATATTATATTATATATAAGTTTAAAAAACATTAAAACTCTATCCCCTTTTTTTTTTTTTTGGGGGGGGGGGGGGGTGGAGCAGAATCTTGTTTGATTCTTACATTTAGGATGAAAAGATTCAGATCCAAGGTTTTTGGCAATTCGACATAAAAAAGGTAACAAAATTTACCATATTTATTTTAGTCCCACATCGGATGGAGCTAACAATTATGCTGTTATTTACATAATAATTGCTCTTAAGTGGGTTGTGTGCCGGAAGAGAGTAAAGAACGGACTACATGCGCATGTGCCGAGCTGCATCGGCCATGGTCCATGGTCCTTGGACCCTAGTCCGATCAAGCCAGGGGCATATACAATATTAATTAATTAATGCTAAATGTCTATGATGGGACTTGGGACTTGGGACTTGGGACTTGGGACTTGGGGATGTGGATCATGAACCGAAAAACCCATTTTTTGGGTTTTGTTGAGGGGAGGTGATTGTACGATCAATCACAACTCCTTTTTTCTAGCGTGACCTAATGTACAGATGCCACCCTCCCCCATAGATGTTCATACAAGTATAGGAGTTTGCAATAAAAAATTTGAACAAGATTTTTGCTCTCCATTTTTTGCAGCAAATTTGTGTACTGGAAAAGTGGAAAAATTCCTATTTTGCTTTCTTCCCTTCCTGTGTTGTATACACCTTCATATCTCCGTTGCAAGTAGAATCTGTTGGAGTGCTAACTTTCAGATCTAAGGAGTTGTTGTACCTTGAAGGTGAGGATGCCAAGGTCAAACCCAGTATGCACTTAAGGGGGCGTTCAAATACCTTAAGAAAAAGTATTTCTTCGTACACCTCAACTCACCCTGTTTGAGTATGTGTTGTCGTTATTGTTTCATTTCTTCTGCTTTATACGAGTTAGTGGCTCTAACATAAGATTATCTTACTTTGTGCTTCTTTATCTTATTGTTTGAGATTGTCTGTCTTAAACGGTGCCTTCGATATTATGTTTCTAACAATCTTAAGGTATTTGAATCAGTATAAGACATGGCCAGTGATGGTGAGATATCCACTATTGATTCAATTGCCTTTGACAAAACTCCTTCAAGCAATGGTGTACCAAACACCCAGAATGTTATATTTTGTAGTCTACTATGGACAACATGTAGATTGTGTCAGAATTTGACGAGATAAACCAACTCCATGGTCAGGATTTTAAATAGCGGAAACAGATGATGTTGTTCGCTCTCACCTTTGCTTTGACAAAATCAAAGTTGGGACATACAAAGAGCCCAGAACTCGAGGCAAAGAGAATGGCATGGGTTTAGCTTGATTATCAATGTAAGAACTGGATTTTGAGTGCTCTCTCTGGACTTGTACAATGTGTATTGTACGTTTAAGTATGCCTATATGATTTGAGATGCTCCCTCAAACAAGTACACAAAGGAGGATGCAAGAAGTGGTAAATATGTGGTGGCGAATTTCCTGAATTTTATAATGAATGATGATGAGGAAATTTCCCCACAAATTGACCAGTATCAAGTTCTGATTGGCAAGTTGGCCAAGGAAAGAATGGTTTTGCCAAATGCCTTTGTTACTCACTCTTTGATTGAGAAGCTCCCTAACTCTTGAAATACTTTTAAATTGAGTATGAAACACAAAAGGAAGTAGTGGACTTTTGAATAGGTTGTTGTCCGGATAAAAAGTGAAGAGAGGAATAGAGCAAGGGACAAGAAATAAAGGGGCAATGGAGTTCAAAAACTCAAGGCAAATCTCATCGAAACATGGAAGCAATCAAACTTCAAGAAAGGTCTTCAAGTCAAAAAGGATAATAGGCTTCAAGAAGAAGGGAAGTTGCTTCAATTGTGGAAAACTGGGCCATTTTAAGGAGGATTGTCTAGTTAAGAAGAAATTTGAGAACTCTTAAGGTCAATCTCATTGAGGAAGACATCTTCACAGTGATGATCACATAAATTAATTCAGTTGAAAAGCCAAGGAATTGGGTCATAGACATTGGGCCAACGAGACATACATGTGGTGATCAGAGCATGTTCTCGAAGTACACTCCAGTTATTTCCAGAGACAAGGTCTTTATAGATAATTCAGATTCCTCTTTTGTAGTCGGCAAGGGCCAATGACATTGAAGCTTGCATCTAGGAAGACACGGGTTTTGGACAACGTGTTTGATGTGCCAGAATTAGAAGGAATTTGGTGTTAGGGCCTCTTCTAAACAAGCCTGGAATGAAATTGTCTTTTGATTTTGATAAACTAATTATTACCAAAACTGATGTATTTGTGGGCAAGGGAGACTTGAGTTAGGGGCTCTTTGTATGCAGTATTCATGATTCAATAAATGATAAGCCTGATTCTATTTACTTTTGTTGAGTTGTTTGACTTATGGCATGCTAGATTAGAACATTGTAGACCCTATATTAAGAAAATGTGTAAGATTAGCTTAATTGAAGGCAATCTGAGACCTTCCTTAAATAAGTGTGCGACATATGTTGAGGCTAAATTTACTAAGAAGCCTCACAAGTCAATGAATAGACAAAGTGATTTACTTGCCCGGATACATAATGATTTCTGTGACTTTAAATCTTGTGAAACTAAAGGAGGAAAGAAATATTTAGTTACCTTCCCAGATGACTATTCATGTTACACTAAAGTATATTTGCTTCACTCTAAGGATGAAGCAATAATGATTTGTGTGACTTTAAATCTTGTGAAACTAAAGGAGGAAAGAAATATTTAGTTACCTTCCCAAATGACTACTCACGTTACACTATGGTATATTTGCTTCACTCTAAGGATGAAGCCTCTAATGTTTTTATATCCTACAAAACAGAAATTGAGAACCAACTAGGAAAGAGGATTAAAAGACTTAGAACCGATAAAGGTTTAGAGTGTTTTAATCTATCAAGTTTTCTTCAGAGTAATGGAATAAAACATAAAACAACTGCTCTATATCAATCAAAATCCTATGGAATAGCATAAAGAAAGAATAGAACTTTAAAGGAAATGATGAGTTCATTACTTATAAGTTATGGTTTGTCTTTTGATATGTGGGGGGAAGCTCTGTTAACAGGTTGCTTTATTTTGAATAGTACACCTCACAAAATTATCAGTATAATTCCCTATGAACTATGGTTTAATAGAAAACCCAATCTTAAATATTTATGAGTTTGGGGTCATTTGGCTAAGGTAGCACAATACCTTAACCAAAGAAAAGGGAAGTTGGACCAAAGACTTCCAATTGAGTATTTATTGGGTACGCAAGACATAGTTCAACATATAGATTTATAGTCCTTAAAACCTTAAATGGCATATGTGAAAAAAGGGATATAAAAGAATCTAGGGACACCGAGTTTTTTGAGAATACCTTCCCTTTTAACTCCAGTAGAAAAGGAAAGGGAGTTAGTGGTGAATTTGACCAAAAGAAAGGAAGTGGCAATAGAGGTTGTGAGTGATCAAGTTGGAAATGAAGATCACTTATGAAGTGATAAAGGTCCAAGTAACCTGCATAAATGTAAAAGACAAAAGACTTCTAAGTATTTGGAAATGATTGGATAGTTTATTCAATAGATAATAATCCAACATGGCTGGCTTATCTAATAGATAAGGATCCTGTTTCTTATAGAGAAGCAATAAGATCACCAGATGTTGCTTTTGGAAAAAAAGCCATAAAAAATGAGTTGGCCTCAAATCACTTCCAAGTTCCAATCACCTAGGAGTTGGTCAATCTCCCTCGGGGTTCTAAAATCTAGGAAACTAAGTGGATATTCCATAAGAAATTAAAAGCGGATGGGTCACTTGACAAGTATAGAGCAAGACTAGTAGTCAAAAGCTTTAAACAAAAGCATAACATTGATTACTTTGACATCTTTGCTCTAGTAGCAAGAATCAATACTATACGTATCATGATAGCTATTGCATCCATTTAGAAATGGATGTAAAGACAACTTTCTCAAATGGTGACTTAAAGAAAGAAATTTACATAAGGCAACTTGAAAGTTGTCTAGTACCTGGACAAGAGCAAAAGGTATGTAAACTTGTAAAAATTTTGAATGTGTTGAAACCAGGGTACACAATATCGTCGAAATTCCGCAATATTTTGCCGAATTTCAGTGGTTTTCAGTTCATGGCGAACCAAAACCGAGGCCAAACTGCGAACTAGCAAGATCTCGCCAATCCGAATTGGCGATAGTTCGGCAATATCTCGAGAAAATTCTGCTACAATCAGCTCCTCCGATCCTCCCTCACCGCACGCATAATCCAGCGCCGCCCGCAACTTCTCGTTCCTTACTTGATTATTAGCAATACACCACGTTTGCCCAGCCAAGTTAGTCGATATAGAGGTGCCGCCACCTCCGAGGGCAGCTCCGCCGCTGCCCTTTGCAGGTGAGGGTGCGGGTGCGGTTGTGGGTGTGCTTACTTGGGTCTTCCCTCCGCCTCTTACAGATCTCTGTTGTGTCACCACTTGCATCATCAATGGTATATTGTATACCTTATGCTCGTTCAGGTAGAAAAGCCCGTAATTCCTCTCTGAGGTAGCCAGAGCCTTTGATTTCTGGTTCTCGTTGAACAAAGCAAATAGGTACACCATACACTTCAATCTCCACCTTGGGCCTCAACGGAGTTCCCACCGGTGAGAATCCTCTTCAGGAGGTTGCTAGTGAAGGCGCTGCATTTTCCGGGCTCGCACCGATCTCACTGGAATCTCCCTTCAACAACCATCCTATCTCCGTCATCAAAGTAGGCATTGCTGCAAACACGGCATCGATATTTCAGCAATCTTTGGGTGAGATTTCGCCATATCGCCCGGTTCACTAAGTAGCAAACCGGCGATACCCATCGAACTTTCGCACCTTGGTTGAAACAAGCTCCTAAAAAGTGGCATGAAACGCTTGATACGATACTTCAAGCCAATGGATTTCTGGTAAACGATGCAAAGAGGTGTTTATACAGTAGCTTTCATCAAAGTAAAGGTGTGTTCATCTTGATATATGTAGATGACATGCTCATAATGGGAACCAATTTGGATATAGTGCAACAAACCAAGAGACTTTTAATGTCAAAATTTGACAAAAAGGACATGGGTGAAGCGGATGTTGTTATTGGAATCAAGATTATCCGAAAGAATGCAGAGATAGTGCACTATATTGAGAACATGCTCCGAAGTATAATCACTGGGATGTGAAAGAGGTCAAGGCACCATTTGACACAGCTCGTCACCTTCAAAAGAATTTAGGATATCCGGTAAATCTGAAACATAACTCCCAAATTATAGGCTTAGCTTTATACTTGATGAACTGTACAAGACAGGATATAGCTTTAGCAGTTGGGAAGTTGAGTCAACATACTCATAATTCCATATTACAATACTAGACAACCATTAATAGGTTATTACAGTACATGTAAGGCACAATGAATTATGGTCTTTGATACAATGGGAATCCTGATGTGTTAAAAGGATTTTATGATGCTAATTGGATCTCAACTACCGATGAGTCACTAGCAACAAGTGGATATGTGTTTACACTTGATGGTGAAGCTAAATTTGTTGCCTTAGAGAAGGTAGGGATTGAAGCGGAATGGCTTCAAAGTTTTATGGCTGATATTCTATTATGGCCTAAACCACTGCCTCAATGATAACATGGCAGAAATAGCTAAGGCTAAAAATGTGCATATACAGAAAGAGGAGACATATTTGGCTTAGACAAAATCTTGTTAGGCAATACATAACTAAAGGAATGATAGCTATCGACTTTGTGAAGTCTAAAAAGAATTTAGCGAATACATTCACAAAGGATTACCTACTTCATTACTTAATGAAGCATCTAAAGGAATGAGCCTGAGGCCTGTATTGTAGGCCTTGTGATAGACACCCTACATATGTGAAGAGGTTTTAATCCTAAATTAGGTTCAAAGGTTAAAAACGAAGTCACGAGGGGACTTGTTTAGTATTACTATTATTATTCTCACTCTAGTTAGACGGTAAAGTAGTACCACCACAATGTAAGAGGTTGAGCAATGGGCTTTTAATTAGCATAATCCTAAGAATGTGGGGGGGTGTTAATTATGGTGCACATCGGCTAACCTAAGTGGGTGCAGAGGGTGACTACCCTCGATAAGAATTTTAAAGGCAAACTCTTTAAGCACTCGTGAGACCAAGATACGGGATAGGACCTAGAATGTCCCATTGATATAATTCAAGAGATGCAGACGTCAACTAGTAGGACATAAACGGTGAGCTAGCTAGTTTTGACGAAGAGGAAAGGTTCAAGAAGTCTGACTTCACCAATACTCTATAACGTAGTTCATTAAACCTAGAGTAGGTTCAAGTCTAAAAGACACCTCCAACAATGTGTCCCGCTAAGTCAAAATTTATACAGCACTTAACCTTGTTTTACAAATATTTTGAAACTTGTGAGGGATTGTTGGATTTTTATTTTTTTTTTTAAATATATATGTGTGGGGGAGGGGGATTGTTGGACTTTTTTTTTTTTAAAAGGCGTGTGGGTAACCTAATTTACCATATTTATTTAATCCCACATCGGATGGAGGTAACAATTATGTCGTTATTTATATAATAATTGCTCCTAAGTGGGTTGTGTGCCAGAAGAAAGTTAAGAATGGACTAAACACACATGCACCAAGTTGGGCCACACTACATCGAGAGTGATCCATGGTCCTTGGACCCCAGTTCGATCCAGCTAGGGGCATATATAATATCAATTAATTAATACGAAATGTCTATAATGGGACTTGGAACTTGGGGATGTAGGGCGTGGGTCATGGGTCATGAACCGAAAAACCCATTTTTGGGTTTTGTTGAGGGGAGATGACTGTACGAGCAATCCCAACTCTTTCTCTTTCAAAGGTGACCTTACAAACAGATGCTACCCTCCCCTATAGGGGTCCATACGAGTATAGGAGTTTACAATAAAGAATTCGAACAAGAGTTTTCCTTTATGTTTTTGGTAGAAAATTTGTGTTCTGGAAAAGTGAAGAAATTCTTCTTTTGTATTCTTCCCTTCCTGTGTTGTATACTACCTTCATATCTCCTTTGTAACTAGAATCTCTTGGAGGTGAGGACGCTAAGGTCCAATCTGGTCTACACTTAAGGGGGTGTTCAAATACCTTAAGGAAAAGTATTGTCCGTACACCTCAACTCACCTTATTTTAGTACATGTTGTCGGTATTGTTTCGTTTCCTTTGCTTCATATGGGTAAGTGCTTTTGAGATATAATTATCTTACTTTGTGCTGCTTTATCTTATTGTTTGATATGCCTATGGTATTCTGTTTCCAACAAAATGCACCACCAACCTTCCAAACCAAATCAGATTTATTATCTACCTTCAGAACAAGCGACTACTTCTTACGGAACAGACACTAACGAAACAAAACAATACTCATGCCTAAAACGGAACTACTAAAATACACCCAAAAATATAGCCATGACCACACTTTGCATGCCTACAGGAATTAAATTAAACAGAGTAGATTAAAATTCTAAAATTCTAAACATTTTGCATCAATTCCCCCGCCCCCCACAACAATATTTCACATTCATGTCTACACTATTCCAAAGAAAAAACATAGAGAATGTCTAGATACGAAAATTCCCATAAAGAAGAGGCAGCATCCATTCCCTCTGCAACAAAAGAACTGAACTTTTTTGGGGCATAAAATGACATCACCGGTCGATATAGAGACAGAAATCAAAAGATTCGAGATAAGTAAAAGAAACAGAAGAATCAGAAACAAAATGCGGAATTTAGATTACCGCAGTATCGGCTGTAAACCTCAAAAATATCGAACGCCTTCGAGACAGACGAATCCATTGTTCAACGAAATTTGCAGCTGTGGCGAACTAAGAATTTCCGATAATTCGACTAAATTTCTTGTTTATTTTTCATCTATACAAACCAAGGACGTAAAGAAGAAAAATATCCCCTCTCTCATAGTTATTCCGACACAGTTCCATTTGCGAGGAACAGAGAGAGGTAGACTCTCTGTGAGCAGGATCCCTCGCGAGCTGTGTATTGTGAAATTGCAAAGACAAGGCCGCGGACCTGACTCATGTGATAAATATCTTCCAAACATCAGACCAAAATATCCGATTCAACCGGGTTTTTGTCGAAACATAGATTCATACTTTCATAGATCACCAGCATATTGTCCGTTCCGAATGTCAGACGCATCGGCCTTCGTACCGGCCGAAAATGACCCAATCCGATACAGATGAATTTGTACGGCCAACATGAAAAACGTGGGAGTTCACCAGCTCAGCTGCACAGAAGAGCCAGCCGACACTCGACGACACTTGGGTGTCTCCCTTCTATTTATTTAATTGTTTACTTTTTAAAACATTTATTTAATCACGTGCATCAATTTTAGGCGATAATCCGACATATTTTAATCCCAAAAAACACGATATAAATATTAGGATTATTTTATGCACGAAATTTTCTTTTTTTAAAGCAAATTTCAGCATCACCGCCTAAATTATCTTTTAAAATTAATGTCATTCTTGAATTATTTAATTCATCGGTCAAATTCCCCTTAAGAGAAAAATACATCATCACCACCCAATTGTAATCAGAAATTTATGATTAAGTGTTGAGGTAAGTAAGTTAAAAATTTCAAAAAAAAAAAAAAAAAAAAACATATTGATGTCAAAAATACAAATAATCAAGGTCAAACACAAGGTTGGTTGATAATGGAGAACTCTGTCTGCCAAATGTTTCTTTAAAAAAACAATATTCAAATGCCTTCAAAGAGTCACATAAAATATGATTTTATAATATCAAGAAACTCTAAAACGAAAAAAATAAAATTATGAAAATGTCACTGAAAATAGTAAAATGACTAAAACTCTCCCAAAATGATCTCAAAAAAATGACTTCCATCACCGTGAAGCAGTAAGTCCTTCTCACGAGTTCATTTTGGATCAATATGATGAATTTCATCATATTCCGAGTCTAGGATCCTAAGTTATCCCATGTGCCACCCATATGCTCAAATACTCTTGAACGAAAATCCTAAATTCGACTCGTCTTTGTCTTGCTCTATCGTCTACAACTACTCTTCTTCTTCCATATTGGCATCTTCTACTTGATTTCTATTCTTCCACGAGATATTTGTTTAGTTTTTCTTTTATTCTCCATTTTATGCCGTTAAGATGTGAAGTAATACTAAAAATGAATAAACAAAAATTACAAATAATGTTAGTAATGAGGTTTGAGTGATGTATTGAGTAAATAGAATGACATTAATTTTAAGGGGTAATTTGGAAATGACTTTGTAAATTTCCCCAATATGTGTTATGAGATTTCTCGTTGTTTTTCATGATGTTATTCTAAATTGAAGTCACTTATTATGATTTTTTCTCCATCTCTTTGCATGCATCCATTTTGATGGTGAGGATAAGTTTATAAGTGACTTTCCAAGTAAAGTTTTTCTGTTTTCTGTTCAACAAAACAATTAAAAAGTTCCTCAAACAGAACTCTTTATTCTAGTTCATACTTAGAGATAATAACCCTTCTTTTGAGCTAGACATCTTGAGAATATGGAATCAGTCACCAACCAAACTAGCAAAGCAATTCCATTGAAGCAAATCCTATAGGAATTAGAACAAAATTCTCTATCAGTGCACGTCAATCAATCATATACAGTACTTGCCCACACTGATTGAGTCATGAAGGGTTGATTTTGTTATAGAATAAAGTGGAAATCATTTCCTATGGAATCTGTTTGCTTAAATTTTTCCCCCCCCTCTCTCTCAACCAAGAGCCTCATCTACATCTTACCACTTACGAATCCTATATATATATAAAGCATCAGGTTTCCACCCAAATTTAAGCTAAGCTCAAGATTTCTTCATTCCTATTGACTCAACAGTGTTAAAAAGAGCCGCCTTAGCTAGTTTAATTACAAAGCTCCACTTTCAGAAAATGGATTCCTAAGACTGATGCCGACAGTATGAGAACCGCATTCATCCCACCCCAAAACCAGCAAAAAATGCCCAATTCTTGCATCCAAATCATTCAACCGCCGCCGGCACTACAAGATCAACCAGCTCCACCCGCCGCCGGAGAAAACACCACTCATCCCCAACATGCTCCACCACCTCCTCCACCTGATCAAGACCAGCAACCATGCCTATCCAACCCAGAAGAGATGATGAACCCAAGTGGTGTTCCAGAAAATAACGTTGGCGTTTCCAAGCCAGGACGACGCATCATGGTTGGGAGTTTTAACAGCACAGTACTAAAAACTTCAAACCTTGTGAATTTCCTTCCCACTGGAACCCTACTTGCCTTTGAAATGCTTCTTCCACCAGTCTCAGGGAATGGCAAGTGTAACGAGGTGAGCACTTTTCTGATCGGATCCATCTTGGCTCTTTGTGCCACCACATGTTGTTTCTTCCACTTCACAGATAGTTATCGTGATCCTGACCACAAGGTTTACTATGGGTTTGTTACCTTTAAAGGGTTGATGGTGTTCAAGGATGGAAGTGTGAGCTACATAGATCGACCAAATAGTTTCAAAGCTAGCATAACTGATTTTGTACATGCAGTGATGTCGGCCATGGTGTTTGTAGCAATAGCCTTCTCTGATCAGAGAGTCACTGCTTGTCTTTTCCCTGGTCATGCAAAGGACATGCAAGAGATTATGCAAACTTTTCCTGTCATGGTGGGTATTGTGTGTAGTGGTCTCTTTCTTATCTTCCCCAGGACTCGATATGGCGTAGGCTGCATGCCCGCTTGACCCATCAACAAACAACCACTGTCTCCGTGTTAAGTTTTTTTTCTTCTGTTTTTTGGGTAGAAATTTCAATAAGGAAAAGTTAAGGAAAATGGTTTGGTAGTTATTTTTTTTGTTAGTCACTTGTAAAACTGGATAGAGACTTCTGGTCCCATTGGGAATTAATGAAGTAATCATATTAAGATTAGAAGTAACTTTATTTCATCAATAGAGTGTGAGAAGTGCAAGGTAAGAAATAGAAAAACAGAGTGACAATTGAGGAGGTTTAATGAATCTTCGATATCTTTTGACATATATAATTGATCAAGCAACACAACAAAAAGAAAATGCAAAACCAAGCAAACCACTACTGATTCCCTGACGTGCAAATCATCTTCTGCCCATTAGAATTCTCCGAACACATCAACTCTCACTCTCATGCTTCCCATACGACGCAAACCTACCCTTTCCATTTACAGAG
Source organism: Hakea prostrata (assembly GCF_041222555.1). Classification (NCBI taxonomy): domain Eukaryota; kingdom Viridiplantae; phylum Streptophyta; class Magnoliopsida; order Proteales; family Proteaceae; genus Hakea; species Hakea prostrata. The sequence continues at coordinate 8,972,473 of NC_142607.1, forward strand.
CCTAATTATCGAGTTTGCACATGCTTTTTATGTGCTCTGCAAGGACATGGTTCATCTCTGGCCTCCACATACTCTTGGCCTTGCTCTGGATAACCAGCTTTGGACCTGGGCGGTGTGGGTTTGTATCAGAATCCCAAAATGAACATATCATGTCCGTCATTTTGTCTTGAGGAAGGAAGATGAATAAAGAAGTGCAAAAATGAGATGATCCGTTAAAAAGAAGGCGGTCAAAGGCAGATGTCCATTGGGCCACGTCAGGCCATGTCCTAATTTTGAAAATTTTAATTAATTTTATTTTTTTACATGTGAAATATCACTATTTAATGCCCTGAAAATAAAATAATAAGTATAAATGTCATTTATAATTAAAAATTAACTCTTCAATCCATATTTATTCTCCCCTCTCTTCTCTCATCTTTTCTTCTTCATATTTATTTGCTTCTCTTTCTATAAACGTGGGTTGAGGAAATTTTTGGAAAAAAAAATCTTATTAAATATTTAAAATGTCATTCCTAATTATAAATTAACTCCTCAATCCTTATTTATTCTCTCCTCTCTTCTCTTTTCTTGCTATTTATTTTCTTCCTTTTCTATAAACATGGGTTAACAAAATTTTGGAAAAAAAAAAGTTTCTTCACAATTAGGTACTTTTTCTCTTTCTCAATTTATTTATATTTTCTCTTTTTTCTCATTTCTTTATTCTTTTTATTTGATTTTATATTATTTTTTTAAATTTTTCTACAATTTTTTATATTTAGATTTTATATTGTGAATAAAAAAATAAAAAAAAAATTGGTTTGTATCTCCTACGGAAAAAAATTTTGATTTGCATCTAACTTTTTAGGGTTGAAGTCATGTGTCTTTTTTTTGTATTGTTAGCTTTAATTTACTTATATTTTGTCGAGAAAAAAATATAATTATCAATAATTTACCCCCTTTTTTTCAAAAGATGTGTAGACCCCACAAAATATATGTAGTCTTATGCCTTAATATAATAAAATAATTCAGAGGAGGGACCCCTAGTGGTCTTATAAGGACCACACAATATGTATGGCAAAAAAACATTAGTGTTTCCCAACAGCAAGGTGATCTGGACTTTCATTCTTCGGCCCCACCCCAATGTTGAATCTTGGTCTGCCTTGGACGGGAAGGAAGATAGGAAGACCAAGCTCTTCGTTGTTTCAACGTCACCAAACCCACTTCACTAGAAATCATTACCGCTAGATGCACCCACTTCACCTTCCATTCCCATTCAGAAGTTAACACCTACAGCAATGCAAGCCATGAGAGAAAAGGGATTGTGCTATGTTCTACCTACTTTTTTCATCGTGACTGCATCCTCCACAGATTGGTAATGTTTTCTAACAAATGGATTCACAATGAAACTTTGACAAACAAGTATTTTGCTACATTCAATTTTAACTGAGGGATTTTTTTGCTTCCCCTCAAAACTTGGATTCTTCTTCATCCTCCATCAAATTGTTGACTTGGGAACCACCTTCCCTGATTGGACTGCCATCAACATAGACGTATCTAGAAGATTAGATGAAGTGGGCTATGGAGTCATAGCTAGAGATCATGAAGGGAAAGTTTTATGTGCTATCCTTGGCCGTGTAGATCCTAACAAAGGAGTCTTAGAGTTTGAGCTTGAAGCATAGTTGCAGATATGGGCTGCACCAAAATTAAGACATACTCTTACTTAAGAGTTATCAACAAAATACGTCAACTAAGAGATACCAGCTCCTGCGCACTTTTAACAACATCTAGAAGAAATTGAGGAAATGATTAATCTTTTTATAGATATTAATTTTGTATTTGTGCATAGGGAAATTAGCAGTTGTGTTGATATTGTAAAAAAATGCACCTATCCCTATTGTATGAGTTTTATATTCATTTATTTTGTTCTCCGCAAGATTTCTATAATGCTATTGCTAGATATGCATTTGGGTCTATGCATTTGAGTAGGAAATAACCATTTTCTAAAGAACACGTGTTTCCTATATATTTTTTAAACCTTTTTATTTTGTCGATTCAATACAAAAATGATTTAAAAAAAAAAAGTTAAAAGCTAAATATGAAAAGAATGAAAGATCTGCCACTCATACACAACACATTGGCATTTTTGTAAAACACAATGAAAACGATTATTTGAACAAATATATTAAAGGGGGTACACCTGTCAAATAAATTGATCTCCTTTGATCTCCTAGCAACGGTCATTTAGCTTTTTGGAAGAAAATATTTATAATTTTTCTTATGATAAAAAAAAAAAAATAGAATCAATTTTATACTCTTCCATGTGCAAGTGTTATCATATTTATATGATCTTGTCAAATATTTTCAACATATGTTTAAGGTCTCAACTTATATATTTTCATGTCAAAATGTTGTACAACGTACCTTTTATTTTTTTGGGTAGGAAATGGCGTACTCATACGGACAATTATGTTTATGCAACAAAAACATCACTAAAGAAAAAAGAAAAATCAAGACAACAATATATTCAATCTCAATGGTAATTCAAAGAGGAAACAAATGCTGGTAAACCAAAAAATTAAACATACGTTCCTAGGAAATTAAGAACATCATTTTATAGTCAAAGCACATACAATATTTTTAAGTGATACGAAAGATTTGTTTAACTGATACATTATAATATTTTTCTTTTCATTGCACATTATAGTCAAAGCATTTTTACAATTACATTTTCAGGATGAACTATGACTGAGATCCACAAATCTTTTACCCAAAAAAAAAATCCACAAATAGATGACTGAAAGACTTGATATTTCATTTTAATACATGACTAAGTACATATAAATACAAGAATGAATTTGACTTTCTCCACAAGAAAAATAGCCTATCTTGAATAGAAAATTATATTAAGTGACAAATCTACCTAGAATGAAAGATTATAAGATATCTACCTAAAATACAAGATATATATATATATATACCTATATTACAATAATTGACTTCCTAATATTATATATATGCAAAATAATAACAGTAAACTTTCTTTTCTTTTTTTTAATTACAAAACGGGATCAAAAGACCCAAAAAAAAGCAAAACAAATCAAACTAGGGCACAACTCTTGAGACAATCTTCTCTAAAGATGTCTGTCATTTACTGCGAGTATCATTGAAAAAGACCACCCTCCTATTTAGTCTGTAACATAAAAGTTCCATCTAGTCTTCCAAGCAAGATGCATTTAACCTTCCTTAGCTTAGAAATATCATTTTCATTGAAGTTTTTAGAGGATAAAAAAAACTACCAAACCATTTTCCTTAACCTTCCTTATACTGAAATTTCTATCCAACACCCCCGGGCCCCAGGAAAAAAGGAAAAAAAAAAGTATCTATTCTTTATTGAAAGGTAACACGGAGATATAATATTGGTTGTTGCTTTGATGGATCAAGCAGGAATGCAGCCTACGCCATATCGAGTGTTGGGGAATATAAGAAAGAGACCACTGCACACAATACCCACCATGATAGGAAAAGTTTGCATAATCTCTTGCATCTCCTTAACATGACCAGGGAAAAGACAAGCAGTGACTCGATGATCGGAGAAGGCGATTGCTACAAATACCATGGCCGACAGCACTGCGTGTATGAAATCAGTTAAGCGAGCTTTGAGGTGATCTGGTTGAGCAATGTATTCGACGCCGCCAGCCCTGAACACCATCAAGCCTTTGAAGGTCACAAATCCGTAGTAAATCTTCCGCTGATCATGAGGATCACAAACGCTATCTGTGAAGTGGAAGAAACAACAGGAGGTGGCACAAAGGACCAAGATGGATCCAATCAGAAAAGTGGTCGCCTTGTTGCACTTGCCATTCCCTGAGACTGATGGAAGGAGCATTTCAAAGGCCAGTAGGGTTCCAGTGGGAAGGAAATTCACAAGGGAAGAAGTTTTTAATACTGTGTTGTTAAAACCCGCTGCAGAAGCCATGAGTCGTCCTGGCTTGTAAACAACTGAGTTGTTTTCTGGAACACCACTTGGGTTTGGGTTCATCCTCTCTTCTCGGATGGATAGGTATGCCTGCTGCTCTTGAGGTGGAGGAGGAGGAGGTGGTGGAGCATAGTGGGGAGCTGATTGATCTTGATCTTGATCTTGATCTTGGAGTGCAGGTATTGAAACGTTTGGGAAGGAAACATTAATGGGTAAATTTTGCTGATCTTGGGGTGGGATGAATGGGATTCTCAAAGAGCTGGCATCTGTTTTGGAATCCATTTTCTAAAGAGCTTCTTACACTAGCTATGGCCTTTTTGGATGCTTTTTTTAACTGGGCAAATGGGAATGGAGAAAGCTTGAGCTTGGCTTAGAATTGGATGGAAACCTGATAATTTATATCGGATTTGTAAGTGGTAAGAAGTAGATGAGGATCTTGGTTGAGAGAGAGAGAGAGAGAGAGATAGAGATTTAAGCAAATAGATTCGATAGGAAATGATTTCCACTTTATTCCATAACAAAAATCAACCCTTCATGGCTCATCAGTGTGGGCAGGTGTATCATCTTTTATGATTGATTGACTTTCACTGGCAAAGAATTTTGTTGATCTAGTAATTCCTATAGAATTTGCTTCAGTTAGAACAATGGAATTGCTTTGCTAGTTGATTGTCCACTGATTCTATATTCTCAACATGCTTGGCTCAAAAGAAGAGTTATTATCTCAACTAATTAGAATAAAACAAAGCTATTTGGAAATCTGAAAAGACTTATTTGGAAAATGAATTACCCTCACCATCAAAATGAATGCATGCAAACAGATTGGGGAAATAAAGTTCATAACATATGACTTCAAAAACATTTTTAAAATAATATCATAAAAAGCAATGAGAAGTCTCTCACACAATAACATTGGAAAAATTTTCAAAGTCAAAGTCTTGACTTAGGTCTTAAAATGAAGGAAAAATTTTTGAGATAGTCAAATTAAAAAAAAAATTATTCAAATAGATTCTACTTTTGAAAATAATTTTTAAATCCCAAATTTTTTCATAATTTTTTCCTCCCAATTAATATTCAACCGTGAACTATCAAATTATCCTCAAGTCTTCCATTGCAAACGATAAAAAGAGGGGGGGGGGGGGGGGGGGGGGGGCAAGGGGGTGGGGGGGGGGGGAAAAATTAAAAGGGGGGGGGGGGGGGGAAGTAATATAATGATAAAAGATCGATCCCTCGAAGACTATAGATTAAGTACCAAATTAATTATACCAATTTTATTTGAACAAATAATAAGGAAGATAATTATTCTAGACTATATTGCAAATTGAAAGTTAAATTGAGATTATTAATTGCTAAAGACCTAGGGGTCGATTTCACCATAACTAAGCATTCCCACCCTTTTCTCCCTCTTTATAATTTGAGAAATATTTTCCGATTGATAGTCGAGATTCCTTTCCTATCTATTAGTCTCTCTCGAGTACTAATAGAAATTCCCTCAATTGCTAACCCACTATATTTCTATGTGGGTTACAACAACCGAGAAATCATTAAATTGTGGATTCCCATGTAACAACTACACAAACCATGTAAGTATATCTCTATCCTACATGTAATTCATGGCTTTTACTCCAATGAACTAAACACATAAATCCCCTCTCAGTTCATTATGATTAACAAATCAGTTGATTAGTGGCCAATTAATCAAAAGCATGAAGAATAGAAGTAAAAACTCAATCAAAGGAAACAATATTCAAAATTATATTGATGAAGTCAAGAGTGGGAATTCAAAGATAGGCTACATCTGATCCCTAGAAAAACTAAATTAGTTCATACTAGAAACTAAAAACATTACAGAGGAGTTCAAGAACATTGAAAGAAGATGAAGAAGAACTTATTCCCAAGCTTCAGATCTCCAAAGCCATCCAACGTCTTCTGGTTCAACCTCCACGCTCTTCCAAAGCTCCCAAAAACGTCCTCCTCTCTTCCTGGAGTTTGCTCTCCTTTTATAGATTAATTAAACTCAGAGTTTGAATCAAACTCAGAGTTCTTATCTGACTTAACCAAGGAGTGTCTTGACGTATGAATCGGACTAACTTAGAGATCTCCAATGCATAATCCCACCGTTGGATTTGAAGACCAAGAAGTCGTGAAGCTCTCCTCCAAAAATCAGCTCGATCGGACATCATATGACCATCCGATGAAGATCTTGATCAAAACTGGACAGAGACCCTCAAAATCGGGATTCTTCTATCCTTCTTATTTGAATTGGATTCTTCTTCCTCTTTTCCCTTCTTTGATCAAATCCTAAATAGGAAATAAAACGTAGAAGCATGCAAGGACTCATTCTCTTTATGTTTTTGACTTGAGGTAGGACTCTTGCAATGATACCCAGATTTGATTGATAATTTCCTACATGTAAAAGTAATAAATCTTTATTAGAATTTGTTAGGAAATATATAAAATCACCAAAATTATAGAAATTAAAGGAAAGGGTGCAACATATTCATTTTCATATCATATTAGGGTAAATTGATATAAACAATTGTAAATACATGGAAATATAGTTAATTAATCATATAAAATAATATGCATGAAATCAACTTATCAAATTACCCCCAACTTTAACATTTGCTAGTCCTCGAGCAAATATCAGGATCAGACAAACTCTCATTTTGATTAAATATTCAATCTTAGTCAAGTTCAACCATAATTCAAAGAATGTATAAAATAAGCTAAATAAGAGATGAGTAGATAGATCACAAAAATCAAAAGTTTGACCCGTGTGTGTGTATACCTTAACCAATCAAGTGGATGCATGTTTGAGATCCCAAATTCAACCGACAACTCCCTAGTTTCAAGGTCAATTCTTATATGTCCAACCTATCATCCCTCTCTCCACTAATGAAGAGTTTTTACTTATCCAAGGTCAAGAGGACTTGTGAAGGTGGAAGAAATGTAGACTAGAGCTGAAATACATATATGGAGATGATAACATTGAAGCACCAATTTTTTTTTTTTTTTCTTTTCTTCATTTTGCCAAAAATTAGCAATTTCATCCTTTTTTTTTTTTTTTTTCAAGGTGATAACACATCTCCCAAGAAGCAGTCCAAGACATATCCTACACCCGTAACATGGCTCTCAAATAACTATCTATCTAAGCGTTGCGGTGGCCTTTGTCCCTAAGCTCCAATTGTGCAATGTTAACCCAGTGAGAATCCAAAAGGCTCACTCAGTGGTATTAACTACGGAGACCCGCAACTACAAAGAAGATCTACTCACAATGCTTTTAACCCTCACCATGCTTTTAACAATCCATATCACCTTCGGTCTATTCAAGGATCACACGACTTGGGAGAGTCACCAATGAGATCTAACATATATAAACCATATACATCTCCATGAAGTGAAATATTGTATAGTAGAAGTGGAACAGATTAGAAGAGAATATATATATTTTCAAAATTTTAAATGAAAGAAGAATGGCCTCTATCATATCCCTAAACAAGTGGCACTCATGAATTTCGCCTCAAGAGGAAATCTTGGTGGATTCTAATATGTTGACTGAACAAGAAAATTGCAATCTCATTTGAAAATCCCTAAATGCAATAACTCAATAGCAAGGTTTAGTGCTCAAAGGGTGGGTCGCATAGTCAAGGTTAAAGTGATTCACATACTCATCTGATATTTAGCAAACTCATCATATTCAAAGAATTATAGATGAACACAACTAAAACAGGAAATACTAAATAAGATCTAGAGATTTACATGTCATAACTTCCTTCTATTTTACTCTACTAACTAGACAAGTAAGCTTCAACCACTGATAAAAAGTTTTGAAATGATTTGAAAAATTCTGCTTTTGAAAAGAAATTTCAACATAGTGAGTCTCAACCCATAGACAGGAATCTTAGCATCCACCCCCAACTTTAAAATGAGCATTGTCCTCAATGCAAAAAAATCAAAATATTAAATGCATGCAATGGGAAAGAAATGTAACAAGATGTGAAGTAAGGTGAAGGAGACTCCCTTGATTCATAGCTTTAAGAGTGATGTAGTCCAAATCCGCCCTCTTCTTTTCATTCTCCTAAAAAAAAACAAATTATGGAAAAAGAAACAAAAAACATCGAATCTAAAAAAAATTAACAATTGAAAAATCAAAGAAGTAGTAAAGAAAAACTTTGGGTTGCCTCCCAAACAGCGCTTGCATCATAGTTCGCAGCCGAACTACCCCCAACTTTAGGTCAAAGATAAGAGTGACTTCTGGGGGTCGAAGCCACTTCCAAAGTAGTGATTAAGTTACTAGCCATGGTCCTCAGTAGGAAATTTGTCAACAGATATAGGTGATAAAGCTTCTAACTGCATCTCACATTCGGAAATTCCTTTATTTTCTGCATTTGTCACACCTACCAAACAAGCCTCAACTGGATAGCTTATTTGAAATACCTCCTTTGTACACCTCTCAATAGAATCAATTCTGAAGCAGTTATCTGATTCATTTGGAAACTTGATGGCCTTGAATACATTGAATGTGATCTTTTCATCTTGTACTCTCATAGTAAGTTCACCTGTTTGAAGATCAATCAAGGTCCTCCCAGTCGCCAAGAATGGCCTACCAAGAATAATGGGTATGTCTTGATCTTCTTCTATATCCAATACTAAGAAATCCGCTGGAAATATAAACTTGTCCACTTTAACCAAGACGTCTTCAATGATTCCCCTTGGATATTTAATCGACCTATCCGCCATTTGAAGTGACACTGTGGTAGGTTTAGCTTCTCCAAGGCCTAGTTTCCTGAAAATAGATAGAGGCATTAAATTAATACTAGCACCAATATCACATAAAGCCTTATTAAAATGAAAATTTCCTATAGTGCATGGTATTGTGAAACTCCCTGGATCTTTTAGCTTAGGTGGAAGCTTCAGCTGCAGAATAGCACTGCATTCCTCTGTCAATGCCACAGTCTCATAATCTTCAAGTTTCCTCTTGTTAGCAAGAATGTCTCTCATAAACTTGACATAACTCGGCATTTGTTCCAAAGCATCTGCAAAAGGAATATTAATATGCAATTTTTTAAATACATCAAGAAATTTAGAAAATTGCTTATCTAGTTTCTGCTCCGAACCGCTGAGGATATGGAATGGGTGGATTATAAGGTGGTGGATTGTCTGGAAACAATTTGGATTTTGGCTTCTCCTCCTCCTTAACGTATTCCTCTGCATCTTTTTGCTCATCATGAACCGCCTCAGAAGAGGGTTCAGTTACTACGGCTTTCTTGAAAGGTTCCTCTAATACTTTTCCACTTTGAAGCTCAATAGCATTTGCATACTCTCTAGGATTTGTCTCAGTATTACTAGGCAGTGATCCTTTTTGCCTTTGATTCATCCCATGGGCGATTTGCCCCATTTGTACTTCCAAATTTTTAATGGATGCAAAAAGATTCGATTGGTGGTCTCTTGATTCCCGCATAAATTGTGAAGAAACTGTAGCCATTTTCTCAAGAGCATCTTCCCATGGAGCTTTCTTTTGAAATGATTGAGCTTGTTGATTTTCAGGTTGTCTTTCAGTATCTTGATTGTTTTTCCATCCAAAATTTGGATGGTTTCTCCACCCTGGATTGTATGTGTTGGAATATGGATTGCTCTGTCGGTTAAAGTTCCCCACATATTTTGCTTGCTCTAACTGATTTTGCTCAAAAGGATTAGCCATTTGACATTCATTGCTATAATGTGTTCCCTCACAATAGTTGCATATCACAGCTGGAGGTTTGGTGCCTTGAGTTGCTAACAACCCTACTTGCTTTGTTAATGCTTCAAGTTGGACGGCCATGGCTGTCATGGGATCAGTTTCATTCCTCTGCAAAACTCTTCTTGGCGCAACTCTATCCCTTGGCCTTTGATATGCATTTGAGGCCATAACATCCAAAAGATCAAAAATTTCTGTTGGATCCTTGTTCATGATTGATCCTCCTGCTGCAGCATCTACTAATGTTCTTGTGGAATTAGATAGACCATTATAAAAAATCTGAATTTGCCTCCATTGTTCTATTCCGTGGTGTGGACATTTCCTTAGCAAGTCCTTGAATCTTTCCCATGCCTCAAATAGTGTTTCCGAATCATACTGCAAAAAAATAGAAATATCTGTTAATAAACTAGCAGTTTTAGATGGTGGAAAGAATTTTACCAAAAATTTTTGAGCCATTTGATCCCAAGTAGTGATGGATCCTGGTTGTAGAGAATGCAACCAACTCTTAGCGTTGTCCCTTAATGAGAAAGGGAACAATCTCAATCTTATGGCATCATCAGTAACGCCATTGCTCTTAAATGTGTCGCAAATGTCCAAGAACCCATCAATGTGAAGATTTGGGTCTTCACTAGGCAATCCAGAAAATTGATTATTTTGCACCATTGTAATGATAGCAGGCTTGATTTCAAAATTGTTAGCTGCTATAGGTGGACGCCTTATAGCTGTCCTATTATCTCTCACAGTTGGTGCAACATACTCTCCTAAAGTCTTGCGCCTTGGTGCTTCAACTTCAAGCGGTGGTGGATTATTTTCAGGATCCATTGCTCTAGAAGTGGAAGATGAATTTGTTCTATCTTTCTTTGCTTTTGAGTTCCTTCGACAAGTTGCTTCAATTTCAGGATCAAAAGGAAGTAAATTATCGTTTCCTCTCCTTCTCATGCAAAATCAGTAGGACCTGAAAGAACTCCAATTCACAACTAAAAAATAAAATAAAATAAAATAATAGAAAAGAATAAAATGAAAAATAAAAAGAATTCAAATTAAAACTAGCAATAATTGATATTGATATTAATCTAATAGTCCCCGGCAACGGCGCCAAAAACTTGTTGTGAAAAAGTACAACGCAAGTGTACGCTGTCGTAACAAGTAATATAATGATAAAAGATCGATCCCTCGAAGACTATAGATTAAGTACCAAATTAATTATACCAATTTTATTTGAACAAATAATAAGGAAGATAATTATTCTAGACTATATTGCAAATTGAAAGTTAAATTGAGATTATTAATTGCTAAAGACCTAGGGGTCAGATTTCACCATAACTAAGCATTCCCACCCTTTTCTCCCTCTTTATAATTTGAGAAATATTTTCCTGATTGATAGTCGAGATTCCCTTTCCTATCTATTAGTCTCTCTCGAGTACTAATAGAAATTCCCTCAATTGCTAACCCACTATATTTCTATGTGGGTTACAACAACTGAGAAATCATTAAATTCTGTGGATTCCCATGTAACAACTACACAAACCATGTAAGTATATCTCTATCCTACATGTAATTCATGGCTTTTACTCCAATGAACTAAACACATAAATCCCCTCTCAGTTCATTATGATTAACAAATCAGTTGATTAGTGGCCAATTAATCAAAAGCATGAAGAATAGAAGTAAAAACTCAATCAAAGGAAACAATATTCAAAATTATATTGATGAAGTCAAGAGTGGGAATTCAAAGATAGGCTACATCTGATCCCTAGAAAAACTAAATTAGTTCATACTTGAAACTAAAAACATTACAGAGGAGTTCAAGAACATTGAAAGAAGATGAAGAAAAACTTATTCCCAAGCTTCAGATCTCCAAAGCCATCCAACGTCTTCTGGTTCAACCTCCACGCTCTTCCAAAGCTCCCAAAAACGTCCTCCTTCTCTTCCTGGAGTTTGCTCTCCTTTTATAGATTAATTAAACTCAGAGTTTGAATCAAACTCAGAGTTCTTGTCTGACTTAACCAATGAGTGTCTTGACGTATGAATCGGACTAACTTAGAGATCTCCAATGCATAATCCCACCGTTGGATTTGAAGACCAAGAAGTCGTGAAGCTCTCCTCCAAAAATCAGCTCGATCGGACACCATATGACCATCCGATGAAGATCTTGATCAAAACTGGACAGAGACCCTCAAAATCGGGATTCTTCTATCCTTCTTATTTGAATTGGATTCTTCTTCCTCTTTTCCCTTCTTTGATCAAATCCTAAATAGGAAATAAAACGTAGAAGCATGCAAGGACTCATTCTCTTTATGTTTTTGACTTGAGGTAGGACTCTTGCAATGATACCCAGATTTGATTGATAATTTCCTACATGTAAAAGTAATAAATCTTTATTAGAATTTGTTATGAAATACATAAAATCACCAAAATTATAGAAATTAAAGGAAAGGGTGCAACATATTCATTTTCATATCATATTAGGGTAAATTGATATAAACAATTGTAAACACATGGAAATATAGTTAATTAATCATATAAAATAATATGCATGAAATCAACTTATCAGTCAGTTAGTTTGTATAAATCTATTTTCATATTATTTCCACATTCTAAGAAAAGAAGAAAAGAAAAAAACATTTGTGAAGAATAGAAACCTTGTGTTTGTCCTACGGAGGATTTTTACTCTTATCACATCCCGGTTATTTTCTTACTGTGGGTATAATTTGTAACTTCTTTCTTCACCTTCAAGTCGAACATGGTAATACTCCTCGAGAACTCTCTCAAGTAGAGTACCAGTGGTTGTTGTTAATTTTGATTAGAATGATATCCACCTTCCTTCATGGTTTGCTTTCGAATTGTTTGGTGAAAAGAACAAAGCACAGATATGCCAACTCAAGCTGTCACCCATTAATAAGACTACGATTAAGAGAATATTAGAAATTAAAGCCATGTACAAGCTGAAAGATGATTCGAGAGAATTTATTTCCCACCAGCACCATGCATGAAACACGTTACGGCAATGGGTATCCAAGGGTCACCCACTTCTGACATCACTTGGTGATCTCATATAGGTGATGAGGAAGTATCTCTTCTCTTTAGAATAGCACTTCCCGTGTGCATTCAAATGAGGACAAGGACCATTCTCTCTACCTAATCCCAAAGGCATCCTTTATTTGCTAAATAAAAACGACTGAAAAAATAAATAAATAGGACTTATCTGTAGTAGAGTGGGAGAATAATAAAGAAAAGAGTTTTTTACGTGTGGGCTCTTTAGTGAATCACAAACTAATATTGGATTCCCTTAGGGCTTGTTTGGTTACATGAGTCTGGAGATTTCAAATATCTAGAGATTTCAAATCTATGGAGTCATAATTTATAAAATTAAATGTTTGGTTGTGGAATGAAATTTGTGGATTCATCCTAAAAAACTATTTGGTCGACGTGATTTTTGTGAATGTCCAAACGTATAGCTTTTTTGAAATCTCTAGATTTCACCCCTTACCCATAAATCTACAGATTCACGTTTTTAGTGTAAAAAGGTGAATCTCTAGATTTAATGAATCTGGAGATTTTTACAACCAAATGGATATAATTCTCATATTCATGAATCCAAAGATTTGAAATCTCTGAATTCAAGTAACCAAACAGGCCCTTAATGTAATATATTACATGTGAGTCCCAAATAGATGAACACCATTAACCACCATTAAGTGTAATCAAATTTCAAACGTAAAAGGACTAAAGTATCACTCAAGTTATCTAATACATTGTGTTAATATATGGTTTTAAAAAGAGATAATTGGTCATTAAGCATTAATTATATGCTTTTATATATATATATATATATACCAAAAAAAGGGGGGAAAATTAATAATAATACAATGTATTAAAATAACTTTGAGAGGCATTTTAGTCCCTTCACGTTTGAAATTTGAATATATTTAATGGCGATTAACTGTATTAGTCTGATTAAGACCCACACGTAATATATTACACTAAGGGGACCAACATTAGTTTGTGGTCCACTAGGGGGACTCACACGTAAAAAACTCCAAAGAAAAAAGAAAAGATCGTAGAATAGCAACGACAATATCAAACATTTTTTTTAATTAGTGGGACTTTAAAAGGGCTGGGTGAGAAAAATGACATGCCACATCACATTGTGAAATTGTGAAGAAAATTTCACTTTTTCCCACCCCATTTTTTATCTAACAAATAAACGATATTTTATTCTTTAAAGACTGAAAGCTCACCGTTCGAAAGCCTTGAGTCCTCACCAACACTAATATATAACAACTTTTTTTTTCTAATTGCAAACAATGAAGATCATAAGACTATGATTTCTTCCATAACTCCAATAGTAGCAGTTATTGATCCTCGGAAAGCAGAGGATTCCAAAAGAGATACCAACAAGGATGTGAAGAGTTTGTGATTTGGATTGAATGTCACAAGGCGGACACATTGGCTCAAAGAGTAACGCATATTAGCTCTGGGAAATAATTGCAATCGTTTATTGAATAATATAAGGAGATTCATATCCAAAATATATACTCAACTTTATTTGGGGATTCATCTTTATGTGTTGTGGTAGAATAATTGGAACATAAGCCGCACATCCAAAAATTCTAGGATGAGAAATATTTGGCTTCTGACTATATGGCAATTCTAATTGGGAGAATTTATGACAACTTATTGGCTGATGTGTACAAATGGTGCTACATATAACATATCTCCATTCCAACACGAGACTTTGTTCTCATAAACAATGGTAGACATTTAATAAATGATCTTGCCAATTCATTTTGGATATAAACATGAGCAACAAGCTATTCAACTATGATCTCAATTGTCAAGAATCATAAAGCCTGGGATGTAAATTCATCAGCATTATCAAGACAAACTGTCTTTATCTTATAATCCATAAATTGTGCTTTTAATTAATTATTCAAGCAAAAAAATCTCGTAAATACCAAATTGTGAATTAATAATGAACATACATGTAATCATTTTATAGATGCATCTATTAAAATCATACATTATCTAAATGATCCACATGATGAATGAATAGGTTCATATATTTCACCATGTATACATTTCAAAAACGCAGAATGTTCAATCTTAATTTTAGCTGATGAATATATAATAATAGATTTTTTTTTTAGAACAAACAATACAATATTTACTTAATAGAAGAATCTGCTAGTTCTTTAACAGATGACAAATGAATTTTTAATAGTTTTTACATCATACTTGGTCCGGAATGGTCCAACCGGTTATACCAAATAATAAAGCCACCAAATTAATATTCTTTGAATTTACTACAGCATGTGTTTCAACCATGCGAATATTCATGTAGTATAAACCGAGAAAAAATATCTAACATTTTTGTAGTAATTATAGATATTCATTTTTACCATTATTTATAGTTTCGATATGATATCTATTTTGACAAATATTTTTTAAACTTAATAAGTTTCTTTGAGACTTACTACAAAATAATGTATTATTTATAACCAATTTTGTCTCTTAGGTAATAATAGATTAAATCTTTCGGAGCCCTCAATCAATGTTATACTATTAATTATTATATGAACATTGGCTTCCGCGTCATCAAATAAGATAAATATTTTTTTTTTCTTTCTTAGTATAATATGCGTTGTAGCACATTAGAGAATATTCACATTCTTCATCAAAATGAAACAAAATACATCAAAAGATATATAGAAAAATCAATGAAAAAATTAAATTTAAGATAAACAAATGAGATGGGATTTAAAAGAAAAAGAATTACAAATTAACATAATATCAATTTTATTTTTATTTGAATTCCAATAATATAAACAAATATTTGATTATTATTTCCAAAAGAATTTGCAACATCTAGATATGTAGTATTTGTGAGGCCATCAAAACCATCATCTTTACCGATAAAATTTACTTCAATATCATTATTTTAGAAAGTTATATTTTATCTCCACATTATTTACATTTCTTTAATTAAAGCTTGACAAAGCTTAATGAAATATTGTTGAGTACGACTGATTCAAGCCTAATGATATTTCATATAACATCGATGATAAATATTATCTTTTTTTTGCAAAACAGGGCGCCCAAAACAAACAAACAAACGAGCACAACCGGACAAACCTCTTTAAGGATGGCGGGGTTGGGGGGGGGGCGTGGAAAAAGCCGAAACCCCCCCCCCCCACCCCCCCCCAAACCACCCAACAACCAACCCTTTTTTGCGCCCCCCCCAAACCCAACACACCACCCCCCCGCGGCAAACTAACCACCCCACCACCCCCCCCCCCCCCCCCCCCCGGCCCCGCCCCCGTCCCTTCCCCCCCCCCCCCCCCCTCCCCATTTTTCTTTATTGAAAAGTTACATTGAGAATCATTATTATTCTCTTATTTATTTTCATCATAATGACGGTAATTATTCCGTCTTTTGCCTCATCCACTTCCACAACAATGATCATAATTATAATTTTATCTTCTTTCAGGCTTATCATGAATTGTTGCATTCACTTCAGGGAATGGAAGGGAATGGAACAGAACCAATAGGACGAGTTTCATGATTTTTCATTTATAATCCATTATTTTACTCGGACACAAAAAAAACATGATATCAATAAGAGTATTTCTTAAAACTATTTTTCATGATATTGCTATTGTAATAACACATTTGAAGCATGAAAATTCGAAAAAAGTTTTTTCTTTCCAATAAGTCCTCATCAATAATATTTTTTCCATGTTATTTCAATTGAGAACTAATTATAAAAAACTGTACAACTATACTTATTTATTTTTTCAAATCTTGCAACTTTAAGTGCATCTGCAAAACATTATTCATTTACAGTTTCAAATCTTGCAACTTCATGTGCATCTGAGGACTTGTATTCATTTATAGTTTCAAATTTTGAAATTTTATGTGCGTTTGATAATATTTGTGGTGCAAAACTAGCAACCACTATATGCAATAAATAAAACCATTATGTTAAGATTAGTTAATGACAAACGATAATGTTAAGTCAACCTAATGTCTTATAATTTGTTTAACTCTTTTAATAAATCACATACCTTAATCAAGATGCACTTACAATACAAGATGGATAAGGTTAACTTTATTGTTTATAGAAATACGCGGGAGGTCGATCATCATTTTTACCTTAGAATATAAAGTATAATGATACATAATCTGTCGTCTTTCTTTTCAAAATGCAATACTTTAAACGTAGTCGTGCTGATAACATATTATTAAATATAGAAGATATGTTAAATACAAAGAAGAAAATTAAGAAAATTAGGACAAGATGAGCTCAACTCTTCTCATACCTTTGTGCTGAACACCCTCCTATTTAGACCTGTAGAATAAAAATTCCATATAGCCCTGTAGAAATTTAAAAAAAAAAAAAACAAAAAAACAAAAAAAACAAAACAAAACAAACTACCTCTTCTTTATTGAAAGGTAACACGGAGATATTGTTTGTTGTTTTGATGGGTCAAGTAGGCATGCAGCCTACGCCATATCGAGTGTTGGGGAATATAAGAAAGAGGCCACTGCACACAATACCCACCATGATAGGAAAAGTTTGCATAATCTCTTGCATGTCCTTAACATGACCAGGGAAAAGACAAGCAGTGACTCGCTGATCGGAGAAGGCGATTGCTACAAACACCATGGCCGACATCACTGCATGTATGAAATCAGTTAAGCCAGCTTTGAGGCGATCTGGTTGAGCTATGTATTTGACACCCCCATCCTTGAACACCATCAACCCTTTGAAGGTCACAAATCCATAGTAAATCTTCTGGTCATGATCACGAATGCTATCTGTGAAGTGGAAGAAACAACAGGTGGTGGCACAAAGGGCCAAGATGGATCCAATCAGAAAAGTGCTCACCTGGTTGCATTTGCCATTCCCTGAGACTGATGGAAGGAGCATTTCAAAGGCCAGTAGGGTTCCAGTGGGAAGAAAATTCACAAGGTTAGAAGTCTTTAATAGAGTGTTGTTAAAAACCACTGGCACCACGCGTCCTCGCTTGGGAATGCCAGGGATATTTCCTGGAACACCTGGGTTCATCATCTCTTCTGGGTAGGATGCAGGGTATGGCTGCTGCTCTTGAGGAGGAGGAGGAGGAGGAGGAGGTGGAGAAGTAGGAGGAGGAGGTGGTGGAGCATGTTGGGGATGAGTGGTGTTTCCTCCGGCGGCGGGTGGAGTTGATTGATCTTGGAGTGCCGGCGGTTGAATGACTTGGATGCAAATTTTCTGGTCTTGGGGTGGGATGAATGGGGTTGTCATACTGCCGGCATCAGTCTTGGAATCCATTTTCTGAAAGTGGAGCTTTGTACACTAGCTGAGGCCTTTTTGGCTCTTTTTAACACACAGTTGAGTAAATGGGAATGGAGAAATCTTGAGCTTAGCTTAGATTTGGATGGAAACCTGATGCTTTACATATATATAGGATTTATAGGATTTGTAAGTGGTAAGAAGTAGATGAGGCTCTTGGTTGAGAGAGATAGAGATTTAAGCAAATTGATTCGATATGAAATGATTTCCACTTTATTCCATAACAAAAATCAACCTTTCATGACTCATCAGTGTGGGCAGGTGCATCATCTTTTTATGATTGATTGACGTTCACTGGTAAAGAATTTTGTTCTAGTAATTCCTATAGAATTTGCTTCAGTTAGACAATGGAATTGCTTTGCTAGTTGATTGTGACTGACTCTATATTCTCAGCATGTTTGGCTCAAAAGAAGGGTTATTATCTCTACTAACTAGAATAAAACAAAGCTATTTGGAAAACTGAAAAGCCTTATTTGGAAAATGAATTATCCTTACCATCAAAATGAGTGTATGCAAACAGATTGGGGAAATAAAATTCATAACATGACTTCAAAAATATTTTTAAAATAATATCAAGCAAAGGAATGAGAAGTCTCATATACCAAAACATTGGAAAATTTTTCAAGTCAAGTCTTGAGTTACTTCCTAAAATTAAGAAAACTTTTCAGGTAGTCAAATTTTTTTTTAAAATTATTCAATAAGATATTTTAAAAAAGTTTTATTCAAATGGATTCTATTTTTGAAAATACCAAATTTCAAATTTTGTCATAATTTTCCCACCCAACTAATATTCAATCATGAACTACCCAAATTATCCTCAAGTCTTCCATTGCAAACGATAAAACTAAGGGTAAATATTACTTATCACCCCTCTTAGCTGAACAAATAGCACTTAGTTGGATAATGTCACTTACTCCCCTCTTACCTAGTAAATATATCAAACACCTCTCCTCTATTAACTTTTTCCGTTAAATTTAACTTTTACCATTAAATATTTTTCTAAAACCCCAAACTACTCTTGGTTGAAAACATCTTTTTAATTTGAACCCTAAAGGCTGCGTTTGTTTGCAAAGGTGGGGTGGGAAAAAAGGGGTGGGAAAAAAAAACATATGGGTCCCACATGTAGTGGGGTGAGGGAGAAGAAAAGGAAAGGAAAGGGTTTTGTGGAAAAGTGATGGGGTGGGTCCCACTTTTTACTTTTCCCAACTTTTCCACAAAATCCCATCAAATATGTGGGGTTTTAAAATAGCATGGGGTGGGAAAGTTGAACCAATGAACTTTGTCTCCCACTTTCCCACCCCAAGCAACCAAACACTCTACCATTTTAGGATTTAAAGGAAAAGTAAGAAATTTACACATTTTTCAAGAATTTTCCCACCCCTTTTTTCCCACCCCACCTTTATTCCAGCAAACAAACGCAGCCTAAATTACCATAATCACCGTAGTAGTTAAAATACTAAATTATTCTCAACTAAAATAATTTTAAAAACCAAATATCATACTTAAAACTCAAATTATCTTTATTTATTAACACCCAACGTACCCCCTTTTTATTTTAATTTTATCAAACAAATAAAAAACCATGTACTACTTGATACAAAATGCAATTTCAATTGAGAAGATGAAGCATTGATTCTCTCTCTTTTTTAAATTAAAGAATCAAAGATAATTAAGGGTGTTTTGGGCCCAGATGTCTCAATTTAAATTGCATTTAGATATCAAGTAGTACATGTATTTTAATTGCTAGATAAAATTTAAAAAAAGAGAGGGTATCTTGGGCTTTTAATAATTAAAGATAATTTGGATTTTAACTATGGTATTTTAGTTTTTATCAATTATTTAATTGAGGGTAATTTATTATTTTAACTACTAGGGTGATTACGGTAATGTAGGGTTTAAACTAAAATATATATTTTTAACCAAGAGTAGTTTGGGATTTAAAAAAAATATTTAACGGTAAAAATTAAATTTAACCAAGAAAGTTAACAGAGGGGAGATGTTTGATATATTTGCTAGGTAAAAGGGAGGTAAGTGATATTATCCAACTAAGAGGGGGTGTAAGTACTATTTGTCCTGCTAAGAGGGGAGGTAAGTGATATTTACCCTAAAACTAATGATTGATAGGAAGACTGAGAGCTAAAAAAGATAGAATTTTGTTGATCCTATAATTGACAAGAGATTGAAGGAATCAGTAAGCACTTTTCACAGTTTATGTAGAATATTAGTTGGACTGGAAAAATTATCATAAAATTTGAAAATTTGTAATTATTTTCAAAAATAGAATTCATTTAATTTAAAAAAAATTAAAAATATCTTGAGTAAATCTTTTTCCAAATATGACCATCTAAGAAATTTTTCCTAAAGTGTCATTTCCTGATTTACTTAATAAATTAATCAAACATCTCATTAGTAAAAATCATATCATTAGTAAAAGCATTAGTCATTTAGTATTTATTTATCTTAATACTATCTCTATATCTAAGAAAGGAAGATGGAGAAGAAGAGGAAAAGAAGAAAAACAATTTGTAGAAAAAAAGAAACCTTGTGTTTGTCCTATCATAGGATTTCATACTCTTATCACATCCCATTATTTTCTGACTGCTGGTTTAATTTATAACTTCTTTTTTCACCTTCAGATCGAGCATGGTAATACTCCTCCAGAACTCTCTCTAAGTGCAGTACCAGTGGTTGTTGTTAATTTTGATTAGAATGATATCCACCTTCCTTCGTGGTTTCCTTTCGAATTGTTTGATGAAAAGGAACAAAACCCAGATATGCCAACTCAAGCTGTCACACAGTAATAAGACTAAGATTAAGAGAATATTAGAAATTAAAGCTCTGAAAAATGATTCGTGAGAATCTATTTCCCACTAGCACCATCCATGAAACACGTTACAGCAGTGGGTATCCACTCTCCAAGTCACCCACTTCAACTTTCCTTCATTCTTTTTTTTTTTTTTTTTTTTTTCCTATTTGTAAACAATAATCTTATTCAAAGCCGACAGGAGATGGGAGTGAACATAAACTACCAACCACTCAGCAAAAATCGACCATTCTTTCAGCCACTTCTACTTCCCACTAGCACCATGCATGAAACACGTTATGGGTATCCAAGGTAGTCACCCACTTCTGGAATCACTTGGTGATCTCATATAGGTGATGAGGAAGTATCTCTTCTCTTTTGAATAGGACTCCACGTGTGCATTCAAATGAGGACAAGGACCATTCTCCTGAGAGCACGGACCTCTCCCCTCTCTCTACCCATTCCCTTAGGCTGCGTTTGTTTGCAAAGGTGAGGTGGGGAAAAAAAAACATGCGGGCCCCATGTGTAGTGGGGTGAGGGAGAAGGAAAGGAAAGGAAAGGGTTTTGTGGAAAAGTGATAGTGATGGGTCCCATTTTTTACTTTTCCCAACTTTTCCACAAAATCCCACCAAATATGTAGAGTTTTAAAATGGTTTGGGTTGGGAAAGTTGGGCTGCCACATCAGCAGACTTTCCCACCCCAAGCAACCAAACAATCTACCATTTTGGGATTTAAGGGAAAAGTAAGAAATTTACACTCTTTTCAAGAATTTTTCCACCCATTTTTTCCCACCCCACCTTTATTCCAACAAACAAACGCAGCCTTAGGCATCTTTTATTTGCTAAATAAAAACGAATGAATAATAGAATGGTAGAATAATAAAGAAATTACATGTGGGTCATTTTAGTGGACTATAATTTAATGTTGGGTTCCCTTAATGTAATATATTACGTGTAGTAGAGTAGAAGAATAATAAAGAAAAGAGTTTTTTACTCGTGTGGATCACAAGTAAACTAATACATTTAACCGCCATTAAGTACATTCAAATTTCAAAACTAAAGGGATGAAATTATCCATTAGATTATTTAATACATTGTGCTAATATATGGTTTTAAAAAGAGATAATTAGTCATTAAGCATTAATTATATGATTAAAAAATATATAGCAAATTACACTAGCACCCCAAAATAAAGGCTTTAAAGCATTGACACCTCACATTTTGTTTGAAAAACACATAGGTCATATTCTGTTAAAATGGTTAGTTATACTATTGCAAAGACTATTATACCCTTCTAATAAATCTTATTCTTATTTTAAAAAAAAAAATCTTCCGCCAAAGAGTAAGGCAGGTTAGCTCTAAGAACTAGATGCAATTGTTTATGATTTTTCTAACTTCACTACTTCCACCAGGTCTCAGGCTTTTTTTTGTATCAATTCTCATTCTCTAATATGCCTATTTAAAAAAAATGAGTACAAGAATTCATTATTGGTCAAGAATGAAAAATGATTTGGTGAATTTTGTAGAAAATAGGTTATGGAATGAAAAATAAGTTTGGTGTCAAAATAAAAAATTGTTAGTAAATAATAGTGAGCAAGTGATAAAACGAGGGGAAAAGTATGGTTTTTATAAAATTAAAAAAAAAAATTTATATTGATTATTTTACCCTCATCTTAACCATAAAATTTTAAGTAATTTTTTTTTGTAAGAAATTTTAAGTAAATTTAAGCATAAATGAAGATAATGAAATTCTCACCATAATTCATAATACAAAAAGTTCATTATGAATTTTAAATGTTTTTCTATTATTTTAAATAAAAAAACTGATAATAGATGCCAAACAACTTAAAATAATGAAGAAAAAAAACTTCATAATAGAGAATGAAAAATAATACAAAAAAGAACCTGAGGCTCATTTCAGTAGTGAATCTGCTGGCCAGGAAGAAAAGGTCTATTTGTTCTATAGATGTATAAAAAACCTATTTCCTCATTGTCATTTCGTTCTCATTCTAAATACGTTCTTCATCATATGCTTAGATCTAAAAGAAGGAATATTTCTTAATTACCCCGAAGACCGAAACAAAGGAGGAATATTTGTAAAAGTATGGTTTTTATAAAATTTAAAAAAAAAAATTTATATTGATTATTTTACCCTCATTTTAACCATAAAATTTTAAGTACTTTTTTTTTTAAAAGAAATTTTAAGTAAATTTATGCATAAATGAAGATAATGAAATTCTCACCATAATTCATAATACAAAAAGTTCATTATGAATTTTAAATGTTTTTCTATTATTTTAAATAAATAAAAAAACTGATAATAGATGCCAAACAACTTAAAATAATGAAGAAAAAAAAAACTTCATAATAGAGAATGAAAATTGATACAAAAAAGAACCTGAGGCTCATTTCAGTAGTGAATCTGCTGGCCAGGAAGAAAAGATCTATTTGCTCTACTGATGAATAAAAAACCTATTTCCTCATTGTCATTTCGTTCTCATTCTAAATACGTTCTTCATCATATGCTTAGATCTAAAAGAAGGAATATTTCTTAATTACCCCCGAAACAAAGGAGGAATATTTGATTCCACACTGAACCCCTAAAGAAAAATAGTTTCTGTTTCATGTAGTTATTATAGTGAAATACATGAGTGCATCCTCCACCCAAAAAAAAAAACATGAGTGCATCAATATGCTTAATAAGCTTCCATTGTGTTTCATGAACCTAACTTCAAAGCAATTATCTGATATACTTGACAGTCAAATTACTATACTTACCGTCTTCCATTTTAGTTTCAAAAATTTGAACGAACTTTAATGTATATTTCATCAAAAACGAAGCCAAAACTACTTTGATTTTAATGTAGTTAGCAAGGAAGGAAAAATCGCGGAAATTCGGTGGTTTCAGTTCTCAATGAACCAAAACTCCTGGTGAGATTCGATATGGTAGGATATCACCGATTTCTAAACGATATCTCACCATTTCTCGCGATATGGTAGGATATCGCCGATTTCTCGACTATATCTCGCCATTTCTAGCGATATATCGGAACATATCGATTTTTTTTTCTTTTTTTACGATTTTTATGCTATTTCTTGCACTTTTTAGGCGATTTTTCTCACAATTCTATCCCAATCTTACCAATTCTATTCCAATTAGATAATGCGTTCAATGTAATTAGGAAGAAAATCTACATAGAATACTTTTTGGATAGGAAGACATGTTATAACAAAATTTTCAAGATTAATGAGCAATCTTACCAATTATATTTTAGTGATTTAATCCTCAAAAGTCAACATGCCAAATGTGGTTAAGGAAGAGTATATACATGAAATAATATATGGAAACAATTTTAAATTATGAAGGATTTCGTAATAGAATCTTCGGAGTGAGCAGGTAATCATTCCAATTATGTTCGAATGATTTAGGCCTCAGAAGGTAACATGCTAAATGTGGCTAGGCTGGAGAATTTGAATGGAAACATTTATCAGAAATAATTCAAATTTACTATACATTTGCATCAAATTATGATAGGCATCAAATTTGGGCTCAAAATGACCAAACATACCCCCTCCTGAAACTGGGGGGGCGAAATATCACCGAAATTTCAGCGATATTTTGCCATATCGCCTGGTTCGCTGGGTAGCAAACCCAGCGAACCGGGAGATATTTCACACCTTGGTAGTTAAGTCATATTTAAATATTACCAGGCTCTAATTAAGCATGAAGTCAGACAGACGAACACCATCTACACCTGGATGAAGACTCATCAAATGCTGTAATTGCCAACCCCCCCACCCCAAAAAAAAAGAAGAAAGAAGAAGACTAAACAAGCTAACTGAAGTAGTGAAACTTAACCTTTCACTCAAGTACCAGGAGATTATACAAGCTAACTGAAGTACCAGGAGATTTTTTTTTTTTGGTAACCAAGTACCAGGAGATTATACAAGCTTGTAACCATAAGTATTACAAATACCTCACCATCATGGAGAACACCCTTGACACTAAAACTCCACCCTGATCCCAACCCAAAAAGAAGCTTCAGAAATTACATAATATGCCCTCTCAACACCCATGCTAATACTCCTTCCCCTTCCTCCCCACCCCCCCCCCCCCCCCCCCAAAAAAAACCAAAAGCTCCCAAAAAAAGAACAAAAGAATGTTACCTAACTGTATACTTCTAACCTCTATGAATTACGGGATGCCGTGGGGGGAAGGGGGGGTGTCGGGTGTCAGCTAGAAGGGGGAAGAAAATCCCCTGGCTAGTAGAATTTCATCCATACAACTCAACTTTGTTAGAATTTTCCTCCCGGGGCTGCAAAAGCTGTAACCAGCTTTCTTTCTCATATAGAAAGTTATACACAGCTGGGTCCCATCCCGAAGCATCAGCTATATCCATCACTACAGCCTTTAGCGACCTTTTTCTTCCAGCTAATGTCCCAGAGTGTCTCCCTAGACGATTACTGATCACAGCATTTAGCCCCCTTATGCTCTTCCAGCTTTTGCCACAAACAAAGCATCTCCCTAGGAGCTTGGTAATGGGCAACCACGTAACCATCATTGCAGCCTTCATTATAGATCCTCTCTTCTTTCTCATACCTAACATCCAACCCCTCCTTCTTCATCTCTGCAACCCAGATGCCCATTGCCACATCCTCCAGTTTAAACATCTACCATGCAAGAATAATTGTTTTCAGATTAGGGAGTAAAATAAGGGTGTAATTCTTTTAGGTAATTGAGGAAGAGCAATAATCAACATTGAATGAAGGATCAAGCTTGTTAGTTATCATACTACAAGACTTGACAATAAAGTCATCATTCAATAATTCAACATGACAATTTCTAACTATAATTAACAGGCAAGGCAATTTGAGATCGCATAATTTAAACTCAAACGCCGAGTTGAAGTCAAAGCTAAGCATGACAAACAAATAGATTGTCAACCCATCTGGATTTGAGTTGCCACATAGGCAATGTTTAAAACTTCTGACTGAGATCATCTAAGAGGTAGCCCAACAATAGGACCATCTTGGGCCACCAAATTAATTTCCCACACTCGTGCCAAGAAGGAAGTAGTTTAGCAGCCATGCATGTAACATGTGCACATTAATAAACCAAACTAGTGTCAACAAATAGTAAAACAAGAGCATAGTTACCATACCTTCAAAAGACCTTTTTTGTGCCTCTTATTTATATCCTTTGCAATGTCATGTGACACAATGTAACCAGGACCATGAGCCCAAGGAGGATACCTGTCTTCTGGCCATTCCTTCACCAAAGAAGACAGAAGGGAGAGAACTGAGAACCAGAGGATAAGCAACAAAAAAGGAAGACAAGTCTCAAAGGGGATGGGGAAGCTTGTTTAAGTGCCAATACTCAAGAAACACTATTAAAAAATGACAAGATTTATAAGAACATCATTCTCAAATTTCCAGTAAAAATATTAAAATATGTCAAACAACTCCTCAGTCTTATCCAAGGCTAATGTGGTCAGCTACGTGGATCTAAATAAAAGAAAGCAAACTGAGATATAAACATAAAAGGGGAATGAAGAGAAGGGGAGAGAATAGGTGGGAAATGAGATAAGAATAAAACTGGAAAATGACAAATGCAAGATGGAAGAAATTAAATCTACTTTACTCTCATCCATTAAGACAATGTTGTCAGTGATGAGTGCGCACAAGTCCTCATCTTAAATGCTGTTTACTAAATCATCAACAATAAGTGTAAACACATATGGGCTTAAGGCCAATTCCTGATGTAAATTGTAATTCAGAATTCCTTGCCTCGATGTAGCCTCACCAGAGGTGAACACTGATAACCAAGATCTTGCAACAAAACCAGCTCAAATGGAAGAACTTCGGGTGGACCTCAATTGGGCGTGTGGAATGCAAATGGGATGATCTCAAATGGGGTCTTGGATAACTTGATAAGATTTACATGGATTGAGATTAATGGAGTGTAATGGGTTCAAGTATCAGATCACAAAGCTGAGACATAGTAGGGTTCTTGCGAAAGAACTCAGGGCTCTTGTTGAATGGGGCAAAATGCTTGAGATGTGGAAAACTTGATTTCTACTAATGGATTAGGGCTGCAACTACGATTGAACTTAGATGAGTAGGAGTAGGTGTAGCCCTAAGAGTTTGATAGGGCTGGGGGGAAAAAAAGGTCCTTGGAGATTAGGGTTCGGGTAATCGATGGACTGTTTTGCGGTACACAAAAATGGAAAAAAAATAAATAAATAAAAAAAAGAGAGAGAGAGAGAGAGAGAGAGGAAGAAAGAAGGGGGTTGGGAGGAGCCTTGCCTGCTGTAGGTCTCGTTGTTCAATGGCTGTCAGGTTTAGTGGCAAAGACAGACTGAATCCACAGTCACAGCAAGGATTTTGGACTCTTAAGCACCAAGAATCACAGGCTTCCTAGACTTAAATCACCAAGTAAGTAGATCTAGGTTAGACCACTTAGATCAGCAAATCCCAGCCAAAAATGGCAGAAGCTCATAAGAAATATTCAACAATCAAGTTGTCTATTCCTCCCACTGAGTGGAGCTAGTTATAAACGGTTAATCAGCCTTACTTTGAAATTCCTACTTGGGTTTGCACTCAAACAACTAAACAGAATCAAAACTATCCTTACCATCTGCAGAGGTCTACTCAATAGCCTAGAACTGAATTAAATAAATAATGAAAAGACTCTCCTGCCCTTTAACTAAAATTGACAGCTGTCCCACTTAATAAACCAATTGAACAAATCAGACCATGGTCCAAGCAAGCTGGGCTTAAATACTGAGAAGGAAAAGAAAAGATGGAGCTATACTACTACTATCCCATAAAACTGCAACCTCAAGTTTCCTATTTTGGGCTCCTTGCAGATGTAGGTCTTCCGCCCTGCAGCGTGCCCTCATTTATATCATTAATTACATCCACAAAATTACTGACACTCCTCTCTTCACTAGAATATGCTACATTAAGTCTTTAGGGACTTAGTCATAATCTTTTTCCAGATCAATAAAGACCACAAGAGATCCTTTATGCTATCTCTATATATTTCCATGAGCCTCCTCAACAGGTATGTTAATGTAACCTCAAGGTGTGAATAGGTGACCTCTAGTGGATTACTCTAATTTTCACAATAATTACAAATTAAAAGAATTATTAGACAATTGAGACAATTGAGACAATTGCAAACAACCACAACACAAAGATTTTACAGTGGTTCGACTTATCTAAGTCTACATCCATT
The DNA here is from genome assembly GCF_041222555.1 of Hakea prostrata. Classification (NCBI taxonomy): domain Eukaryota; kingdom Viridiplantae; phylum Streptophyta; class Magnoliopsida; order Proteales; family Proteaceae; genus Hakea; species Hakea prostrata. Next base: position 9,000,545 of record NC_142607.1, read on the forward strand.
CCTCTCTTGGCCTCAAGGGAGATTCCACTAGTGTTTCTCTTTCAATATGGCGGGTAGAGAACAAACTCTTTACGATCTTTGTTCACCGGGCAAGAGCACCCTTTGCAATTCTAATTCTATCTAGAACTAGAATTCAAACAAAATAAATTACAAGGTAGAAGTGACTGTTGGAGCTCAAATCGCAGATGCCTTTTTACATACGGCGTACCGTTTGGAGAAACAGCACCATTCAGTTTGGTCCCTAGAATTTTAAAGAAAATCAGAAAATGTAAATAATATACAAAATGGCATGCCATTTTGAGAAACAGTGTGCCGCTTGTTTAGCAAGCATTTTGCTTGTGTTGAAACGGCTTGCCTTCTGATTCAGCAAGTATAGGACTTGTGTAGTTTTTGGGATTTTGGTCTTTCTAACCATCCTTGAGTTCATTATAGTCTTTCTAACATGTTCTAGGTCTGGCAAAGGTTAATTTAGACATGATGCATGAGTGTGAGAGTGTGTGTGTGTGTGTGTGTAATATTACGAGTGATGTGTGTTCTAAGTGTACTTGGTCTTCAAGTCTTCATGAGATCTTCAAGTGGACTTTAACGTCTTTTCTCACCAAACTTGAACACTCTTGAGTTTGGTCTTTTGATTCATGTCTAGACCCAATCCATGTCTTGATCAATTTGCCTTGGTCCAAATCTCTTAACTTGATTCATTAAGCTTGATCTAATTAGATGTTTTTTAAACAAGGCATCGGTACCTTGTGTTACCTCTTAACTTGATTCATTAGGCTTGATCTAATTAGACATTTCTTAAACGAGGCATCGGTACATTGTGTTATCTCTTAACTTGATTCATTAGGCTTGATCTAATTAGACATTTCTTAAACAAGGCATCGGTACCTTGTGTTATCTCTTAACTTGATTCATTAGGCTTGATCTAATTTAGACATTTTTCTTAAACAAGGCATTAGTATCTTGTGTTAGTTATCATCAAAATTAAGTGAGGGCCGATGCGGCAATCCCCAACAAGGTAGATAGTTTCTGCCACATATCTACCTGACATGGAACCAAATTAGTTCTCTGAGATATAAGTCTCTCTATTCTCAAATGGGATTCAGGAACATTCTTCCAAGATTTCATGGTATGAATTAACTTGGAAGTATAGGTCAGGCACTGCCCTTGAATATCTGGCTATCTGCCACTTAGCACTTTACAAATTTGGCATGTGTATAATTTCCTACCCCCCCCAGGCGCCCTGTTTACACTTAGCCTAACAAATTTGGCATGTGTATAATTTCACTAACATCCAACACCACTCAGGCAGCCAACTTGAGAGATTCAGCAAATGTCCTAATACTCACTTCCAGTTTCAGCTAGTTATTATACACTTATTCTTGAAATACAACAATACAGTCAGTTCTTGTGAAACCAATATACAATTTAAAACCATGGGAGAGAAATTTACCTCCAGGCTGATAAACCATTTGCTTTCAGGATCCCGATGAGGTTGGGAGTCTGAGTTAATGAGACCGTATAGTAACCCCTGAGTCACATTTACCCTATTTAAAGTGGTAAGTACCTCATCCACACGAACAAATGCATCATCATCTGTTTTCATAACATATTTTGCCGAAACAACCTGTGTCTGTTTAAGGAAATGGCACAGCCTAATCATTGAGTAAAGATGAATACAATGAAGACAACACAGATTGGACATAAGAGGAGATAAAAACATACACCAAAGATGCATATGGCTATAGTTTTCCAGGTAATGAGGCCATAATAGTCAACGAAGGGCATCAGCTGAATATCTCCATATGTCCGTGCTTCGTTCCAGAGTTCCTCATTCACCATCTGGTTTTTATGCTGCACCATATTGCAGATTCTAATACTTGCTTCAAGAAAAAGGAATTTAGATGGAATAGGGTTCTACTCTAACAGAAGCTCCGTACAAGAAACAAGTATGACAAACCTAGTAATAAAACAGTGACAGCAGAAGCAAGGTGTGACTGATGCTCACCAGACCAACAAAAAAACGCACAGCGACGGATCCTGAGCGCACTGCAGAGTACTGCATCCACGTTCTACGAACAGCCATCCTAGGCTTGAAATTGTTGGCAGTAGAGAATACACCAATAAAGACTTCCAATAATTTTTTGGGAGGAAGAGGAGCTGATTTGAGTGTTTCTAAGTCGACAATATGGTCTAAATCCTCTGAAGTAGGTAAACCACTAGCTAGCACAGAAATTAACTTCAGGTCTCCAAAAATCCTTAATTCACTGACAAGCCATGGTTCCAGACTCTGAGAGAGAATAAAAAAAATGAGGGGTAAGAAAGTAAGTCCAAATGAACCGGCAGTTGTTTCATTTTACAAGTAACCGGGAAAGAAAGATTATTACTTCACGATAAGCAAAGGATGTTATATGTTTGCCATCAACTGTCATCTGGATCCCTTCTGCTCCTACCCGAAGTGTTGCAACAAATGGATGCCCTTGCTGGAAAGGAAAATAATGCTTTGATTTTGATTCCTTCTGTGCTCTTGAACCATTGGAATGTCTGATAGCCGCAATCCCCTGGCTATCATCTTTACCCACCAGTGAATTGCACTGATCCAATTCATCCACTGAGACAAAAAGGTTACTTGTACATATTGCAGAAGAAAGGCAGCACATAAAGCAGTCGTAATACAGATCAAAAACCACAAGTTAATTGGCCATACATCAAATTTTGAAGTACACCTCAAGGATGTGCCCCAACCATTTATTTTACCCATACCCCTTCTATTTTCAGCTGGACTAAATTGTCTAAAACTGTACTTTCAGCCTAAAATCCAGCTGTCCTGAATATTGGTATATTACAGTGGAGCCTAACTGCACGCTAGGCTTGAGCGCCAAATAAGCTGAGCTGCCACATTGCAGAACTGCAGTGAGTTCCACTAAGCTTAGTGGAATAGGCAGTTCCACTATCTGACCCAATGAATAGACAAGGAAATTTTTACTCAATAAAAGAAGAGAAATTAATAGGACTGAAGAAACTTCCAAAAACTTCCACCAAATAATACACATGACTATACAAGTGTATTCATCCTCCCCTGGTCCCTCACCAGGGCCCTTGCCAACTTTCTAAATGGAGGATGATCTATGGTAATGACATGCTATACTTAAAGAGTAACAACATTGGCCACACAAAAGACTGGAACACTACACAAAAAAAAGACTTTAAAACAGAGAACACAACAAAAGGAAATCATGAAGCATAACCGGTGTTTGACACGTTCACAGGTAAGGTGGGTAAGTCTGCTCGTTGTGATAAGTTCAACTCTGCAAACAGCCTCTATGCAGAAGCAGGGTTAAGGCCGCATAAATTTTGACCCTTCCCAGAGCCCATAGCAGTGGAGCCAATACACTGGGTACAACCTTTTTATGGATGTCAAGCATAGGACAAGAAAATCTAAGCAATACTCTGACAATGTGAGCACAAGGACATGAAGAATTACATTGTAATTTATATTTTTTTAATGGTTAAAATTTAAATAAAACGATATAGCAGATTCATCTTTTATATATTAGATGAAAATAGAACATTATCCTACATCTAGTGCATATAAAGCTAAAAATTACATGTAACAGGTTACTTTTTATCATTGGAAAAACAAAAACTCAATATCAGGAGCTATAAGAACAATCTAAAATATCAATGCCTGCAGGAGGATCCAGTAAATGGTGGAATGCACAGCCAAAAGCAGGATGGTTTTAACACAACTCAAATATTACAGTACTATAAAAGAAGGCTTTCTTTTTTTTTAGAAAATTACGATCCCCTCCCATCATATTGACCAATGACAACTGTCACCCTTAAGATTTAAGGATTCTATCATCTGTACCCAGTCCATGAGAAAAGATTGCTAAGAGCCTTAAATATTCATTTGAACCCGACCACCATATATAATGTGCTATCCCAACATTTCCCTTCCTAAAAATAAGAGAACCAAGTGAGATAAGGAAGAAAACTCTTCTTCGTCCAAACATTGCATCCATAACCAAACCACCCTTAGCTTCTTAGACCCCACCAATGTGGCCATGGCAACCACTGGCCTCACTGTTCTTTCAAGAGAGATGAACCCTCCCTGTTTTTCATGGGAAAGGGTAAGTTAGCCACCAATGAAGCATGAGAAGCATCAACTTCTGGTATGTACAGATGAATCCATCAAGGTGGAGAGAGACCAGAGGATTCAGACCTCTTAGAATCCTTCAATTTCTTTCCTAGAGCAGAAAGGCTTCTCATAAGGAACCCAAGAGGACTTGCTATCTACTGAACCACGAAAAATTCGTAAAAAATAGAGATCAGATGACTCTGATTTCCCTGGATCATTCCTCATTCTCCTAGGTGGAGAAAGGTATGTATGCTTAGTTGAAATCCACTTCGATAGCTCAGGCAAGTCAGATATCTCAGAATTCTTTGTTTCATATTCAGAGAATGTCATAGAGGTCAAGGGACGTGGTATGGACAAATCAGAATGGGATTGTTCAGAATGGGTTCAGCCTCCAGAGATACTGTGTCATAGCATCTCTGTTGCTTCCGTGGCACTGAAAATAAGAAACTTCTTTACCAGAGCTGTCAGGCTTCTGTTTGGATTTTGGAGATGGTGAGTGAAATGCCATTCACTGCTGCCTTGGGGGTGATAAATCAGAAACTTCCCGACAAGAACCTCCAAGATTTAACTTGGGTTCTGGAGATGACGAGTCACACCAGCTTAGTCGCCTCAGTGTTGATAAATCAGAAATTTACTATCACCAGAAGACTTCTGTTTGCGTTCTAGCAATGGAATATTGTATCATGTCTGATGCTGTTGCCATGGCCTTGACAACTCAGGGCTCCTATTGGCAGACTGCAGGTTTCTGATTGAGCTCTGGGGAAGGTTTGTCATATTGAACCCTTTGTCAACAAGGTTGGAGAGATATAAACCTTCATTTATCAAAATTCAATTGCCTCGGGACATAAAAATAAAGAACCAACCACTTCCATCCTCAGAAATTCTGTAATAGTGTGCCGTGCTCAATTATGCTCCAACCTCTTATGTGCTTCACCTCAGTGTCCTCCTCAACCTTGGGATCTCACTTCATCTGTTAACAAAACCACAGCATGGATTCTCAGTTGAAGAAGTTCAAATAACTCTTAATTTCAAAGTTCTACTTTTTTTTTTCAACAGGGTCTTCATCCACCACAAGAATGATTCCAATTGAAGCTGTTTTCAGCATCTCCTCCTTTTTCTTCTTGTCTTGGTTGTTGCTTTGGGATTTCTTGGGGTACTCTTTTGAGAAGTTGAAGCTTCCATATTATTTTGTACTTCACCAATGGAGCTTCTGATAATCACAGTGAAGAACAATCAAAATTTTCGAGGTTGAGTATAAAGACGAGGCCAGAATCACTACTGGATGCAGCAGAGTGGTCATAGATTCCTGTGTGTCATGCAGGATTTGCAGCCAAAATGCTTTGCTATAAACAAAACCTGATTAGGATGCTTTACTGCTGAACAAGTTCTCAGACTAAACAAGGGAAAAGGGGCCTAAATGTGAAGCCATGGGTGCATCAGTTAACAATAAAAATAACTATGCTTAACTGCATTTCTAACACTGTGACCCAATATGGGTTTCGTTTAGTAGAATCCTTAAATCTTAGGGGAGATGGTGGTTACCAGTCAATTTTATGCAGGGAAGGGGAGTGGTGGCAGGGGAAGTATTATTTTCTCCTCTTTTCTATTTTTTATTTTTATTCTTATTTTCTTTTTCTTTCTTTTTTTTTGGTTTGCCAACCCCGGTTTATAAACCAGTGTTTGACCCGCGTCACACACCTGGCTATGGTGGGTGAGTCTCCCAGCGGGGATTTTTTGCATCCCGGTTTATTCTTATTTTCTTTACTTCTTTCTTTTTTCTTCTTCTTCTTTTTTTTTTTTTTTTTTTTTGGGGTGGGGGGGGGGACAAAATCATGAACATTTGTTGGAAAACTTGAAGGAAGCCCTCATATGAAGAGTAACTAAAACGAAGAAAGAAAACAATAACCAAAAACGGTATATTTTAAACTCTAATACACAAAAGGAAAATTGCTAACTTTTAATCAGGCATGGGAGGATTCACATCCTCTTTAGATGCCACAAATCAGAAACAATTGTAGGTTATATTTTTAGTTTTATTTGGTAAAATATCAATTTCTTTTTGATAGATATATAATATCAAAACTTCTCCATATTAGATGTCAACTAGGGCTGTTAAAGAGCAAGAGTTTATTGGGATCCAATTTATGTGATCTTAGATTCAAAGGGACCAAAAAAGAAGCCAATAACCACGATCTGCTAGGTCAAGAATGGGCTTTAGGTCAAGTTACAGTTAAGGGTAGGACCAAAGGTCTGATGGTAGGGTTAAGTTATGTTGATGCAAATGAGTCTATCGGTGAAGATAATGTCAAGTTATAATGAAGTTACTGAGCTAGAATTGAATTCCAGCAGCCCAGGTTAGGTTTCTGGGTCCACTGCATTATTAAGGGAAGGAATCAGTGACGCAGGTCTAGCACCAAAATAGGGTGATGCAGGTCCCAAGACATACACCAAGTGGAATGCTAAACCCAGAGAAGCCTCTAGGCTTGCTGCCCAGAAATGTTTTCTAATACTTAGTTTTAAGTTCAGTCTTCTAATTTCTACTGGGTAATGGCAGTCTTGTAATTTATTGGTTTTTTTGTGTCTTAATTTCCTAAGCTGTGTAAAGCAGCCCACGGTTAGGCTTGCTGAGACAGAGTCAGAGTTAGTTAGCATGTCCTAGTTCAAGTCAGTCTTAATGTCCAATTTCAAAAAGGATGTCATTTGCATGACTTACAAAAATCCCCTACTCCGATGGGGATCAATGAAGACTGATTATTAATTTTGCTCCCAGCTTTGCTGCTACTCTTGACCGATTTACTGAACTAGGTTTCAGCCTTGAAGGTACCACCAAGGAGGTTATTCTTTTGAGGTTCTTGTTGAAGTGAAGTGAGATCCTGTTCTGGTTGAGGATTTGATCTTTAAGACTCCATCCCAGCTCTTCCACAAGCATTAACAAGGTCCCTCAATCAAGGCAATCCCATCCCCCCCCCCCCCCTTTCTCCCACTTACTTCTTATTTTGATTGCCTACTGTTGGAAGAGTTGGAAAAATCCTGACTTATGCCAGTGTGACATAACAGGCCTTTATTTATAATAGTAGAACGCAAGAATAAGTATAATGACACCCAATGTGGGACTAAAAAACATAAATAATAAAATCATTCTAACAAACCAAACTACCCCTTTTATTTAACTCTTGACTTACAACACTCCCCCTCAAGTTGGTGCATAGATATCTATCATGTCCAACTTGCTGACAATACTACAAAATAACTTGACACTTAAACTCTTTGTGAACATATCAGCACGTTGATTGTCAGCTGTGATAAAAGAAATCTGAACCAGCCCAGACTCAGTCTTTTCTTTGATAAAATGTCTGTCAATTTCCACATGTTTGATCCTATCATGCTGAACTGGATTATGAGCTATGTTAATGGCTGATTTGCTGTCAGAATACAACTTTATAGGATCTTTTAAATCTGCCTCAGTTCTCGATGAAGGCACTTCAACCATAATACTTCACAAATGCCTTGAGCTAAAGCTCTAAACTCTACTTCAACACTTGACCAAGCCACTACAACCTGTTTTTTGCTCCTCCATGACACCAAGTTACCCCCCACATAAGCACAATAGCCAAAGGTAGATCTTCTGTCATCCAAACATCCTCCCCAATTTGCATCTATGTAAGCTTCAACTCTTAGATGTCCCTAAGAACAAATTAGGATACCTTTCCCTGGAGATGCCTTCAAATACCTCAAGATGTGAAAAGTAAGGATCGTGCACATACTAAATGACAAGGCTGACTACAAAAGTGACATCCAGCCTAGTGTGTGACCAATAAATCAACTTCCCAACTAGTTTTTGGTAGTTGGTTTTGTAAATTGATTCTCCTTCCTTAGCTTTCAAGTGTTGATTAGGTTCCTCTGGAGTCTCTACTGGTCTACACCCTAGCATTTCAGTCTCTTCTAATAGGTCCAAGGTGTACTTTCCCTAAGAGAGAAAGAGAGAGACAACATTAGCAGAGTAAGCCAACTCCAACCTGAGAAAGTACCTGATCTTGCCCATGTCTATTATCTCAAATTTTGTCCCCAAGAAGTTCTTCAAGGCTATAAATTCCTCCTCATTGCTCATATGATGACAAGATTGTCCACATATACAAAGAGTACTAAATATGAGATCCATCCCGCTTGATAAATAGGATATAGCCTGCATTACTTTGCCTATAGCCATAAGAAACCATTGCCTTGTGAAATCTTCCAAACCAAGCCCTAGTGGACTGCTTTAAACCATATAAGGTTCTTCTTAATCTACACACTTTCCCATGGGTCTCTGGACTAGAATAGCCAGGGGGCACATCCATATACACTTCTTTCTAAAGCTCTCTATGTAGGAAAGCATTCTTCACATCTAATTGTTGAAGACTCCATCCTTGATTCACAGAACATTAGAGAACAGCCCGAACAGTATTCATCTTGGTAACAGGGGCAAACGTCTCCTGGTAGTCAATGCCATAAGTATGAGTAAAGCACTTGGCTGCCAATCTTGCCTTTTACCTCTCAATGGTCCATCTGCTTTGTGTTGAAGGACCCCACACATCAAAATGAATAACAGAAAAAGTAATTTTACTTCTGTTATCAAAAATAGGATAAATATGTCTAGTTTGATTGGCCAAAATACAAAAGTCATTCAAGTTGCACCTTTTAACTAAATCAAGAAATAGTCTAGACAAAATTGACAAGGGAATGAGGCCAAGACGATTATGCCACTATAACAAGGACACTAATGCAAGAGAAGATGATGTAGAAACTGTAGAAAGAGCTAATGGAGAACCCGTCTAATAAGTAGAGCCCCCCCCCCCTTCTGTTTACCATTGCCAATCATATGCCTCGTTTCCAGGTCTTGAAAAACACAATGAGATGAAAAGAAAGTTATTTTGAACCTCTGGTTGGATTGATGGTTCATTGCTCTGGTTTTCTGGTTCGATGGGTTTTCCCTTTTCCTTCTTCTTTTTTTCCCCAGTTAAGGTCGATGGGTATTAGGAGAAGCAGAAAACAATTAGACACAATGGTTTTGGGTTGCAGAAGAGGAAACAGGGTATGATGGAGTTTCGATGGAGCTTCAATTGAGTGTTTTTTGTTACATGGCTTGCAGACAGAGACTGAGCAGAGGTGGAAGAAGAAGAAGTTGTAGGCAGTTGTGCGATGGAGAGTTACAGGCGATAGGTGGAGTTGTGTGACAAAGGAAGAGACAATCAATGGAGTTGTGGGATGGAGGCAAGGGCGATCGATTCTACAAGTGCCAGTACAAAAAACTTTAAAATACGATGGACAAAGAGAGGAGCTTAGGGCAGAAAAGCATGGCGATGGTGACTATGGTTGCAAGTTGGTTTCTGCGATGGATTTGGAATCCTTCTCCCCTTTTTTCTTGCAGTGGCGATGGTAATTAGTGACGGATCAAGGTTGGCTTTGATACCATGTTGAAAGAGTTGGAAAAATCCTGACTTATGCCAGTGTGATATAGCAAGCCTTTATTTATAATATTATAATGTAAGAATAAATACAATGATACCCGATGTGGGACTAAAAAACATAAATATAAAATTGCTCTAACAGACCAAACTATTAACTCTTGACTAACAACACCTACCCCTGTTGGATCCCTTCTTTCTCTTTGAAACCAAAAACTCCCATAACTCCACCAAGTGGAACGCTAAGCCCAACAGAAGCCTCTAGGCTTGCTGCCCAGCTATGTCTTTTATTACTTAGTTTTAATTCCAGTCTTGTAATTTCTACTGGGCAATAGCAGTCCTGTAATTCATCAGTTTTTTTCTGTCCTAATTTCCTAAAGCTGCGTAAAGCAGCCCGCAGTTCGGCTTGCTGAGCCAGAGTAGGAGTTGATTAGTGCTGTCCTAGTTTAAGTCAGTTTTGGAGTCCAATTTCAAGAAGGACCTCATTTTTAGACTTAAATAAATACCCTACTCTATGAGGATAAATACAGACTGATTATTAATTTAGCTTTCAGCTTTGCTGCTACTCCTTGAGTGATTTACTAAACTAGGTTTCAGATCGGCTTCAGCCTTGGCAAGGCACCTCCAAGGAGGTTATCATTTTAAGGTTCTTGGTGAAATCCAGTGAGATCCTGTTTTGATTGAGTATTTGATCGTCAAGACTCGATTCCAGCTCCTCCACAAGCATTAACAAGGTCCCTCCATCAAGGTAATCTTGAGGCATTCCCATTCCCCCCAACCCCCTTTTTCACCCACTTAATTTCTATTTTGATTCCCTACCCCTGTTATATTCCTTCTTTCCATCTGAAACTAAAAGCTCCCATAATTCCCATACCCTATCAGAAACGCCCCACCTAGTATACTAAACCCAGCTAAACCTTAGATCCATCAAATCTTGATTTGAAACCCTGACATAACCCCTCAAGTAAACCCCACACAGCCCAGGTTTCAGAAACTTGAAAACCTCCCAAACCCATCTTAAGCATTTATCCCACTATCACCCTATTTTCAAGAAATCTCCCATCAAACCTAACCTAAATCATCCCAACCAACACACTAGGACACAAACATCTCAGCGTCTATACCATTACCCAAAACACCACCCCACATTGCAAAACCCATCTCACACACAAGCTCAACCAAACCTAACTTACTCTAAATAGGCCTGGAGTTGGTTTGATCAAAGATCTTGGTTGAAAAGGCTCTTAATTGGCTATTTAATGTAATTCTGCCCAACTTAAATTATAAAGGCATAGCAGTCTTTTCTTATGCTTTTATTTCAGTTCAAGTGTCCAAGTCCTATGTCTAATAGGTTTTCAAGTTTTATTTCTTTTATGAGGTGTAAGGCAGATTAGCCATCTATTTATACCCACTTCAAGGGAGAATAAATTACCAGCTAGTTTTATGCAATTTCAGCTTTGGTTTTTGGTTTTGTTCCCTTTGAGGATATGGCTCTGGTGTTTAAAATTCAGATCTGTTGGCTCCAGACAACTGGGATCCTAGGTGTTTAAATTATAGATGGTAGAGGGTTTCTTGGAAGAGAAGAGGGGCGACTAATCTTCAATAATTAATCATGGAACATAATAAGGATGAAATGATCATGTACTAAACTTACACGATAAAGCAAAACAGAAATATCACAATGCATTAGAGAAATCCTCAAAAACCAAAGCACATGGCAGAGGAGCATCTACCTTTCTTGTTGCTATTGGGAACAGGAGAAGGACACCTCTCTTCTTCACCCCAATCATGATCTATGGTCCATGTATTCTGCACTATCACAGGATCCTCAGTTATCTTATCACCATGAAGTCGAACATTATAGTGCAATACAATTGGAGGCTCTGGCTCCCCAGGAAGTGGTGCCCCAGTCAAGTCTATCCGAAAATTACCAAGAATGCCATTGGGAGTACCAATAATTGTAATGGAAGAACCCTGAATCAGGCCACAAGGAATCTGTAACTTATAACCGCTATCACCAGGTTCGGTGGCATTCATTATGTTAAGAAAAAAGGGGCATTGTTTCTCTTTTGCCTTTTTATGTGAACTGTCATTCCTAGAAACAAGCTTTTCCTCTTCAATTGATGCCATAAGGCTATCCCATGCTGTTCCAGCTTCTTTGACAGCACCTACCGCATTAGGTAAGCCTTCAGTATAATTGATCAAATAATTCATATGGTTCCATGTCTGCAAGCATCTTTGCTCTTCACTGGAAAAGTTTCTCGGAGTAAAGAGAACAGTACCCAATCTAAAAACTTGGGATGCATTCTCTGGATTTTGAACTGCGGGCGGCACCCCATGTACCCATTCAAGAGGATTAGATTTATTGGTGGAGAATGGATAGGAGCGTAAACTTTCTCCAATGGAGTTTTTCATCACCCCATACCTCAGAACCAACAACATAAATAAGGATATAATTAGAACACCCCCAGACCACTTCTTCATTTTCTGTTTCTTTTTGGCAATTGGATCTCCACAGAGATCGCCAAGAGTCAAACTTATCTAATAGAAGAAATGAAATATATGGTGTCTTGAGTCATAGGCATATGTTCCAGTCTCTAGGATATGATTTTTCAAATCAGCAATTACTCGCAAAGGATTAATCAAATTCTTTGTTGTTCTAAACTCCAAATCTTACAGTCCATCCATTCAACAGCCTTACTAGCGAACAACATCAACTGAAACGTTTTCTGTGAGCTTAATATTTAAAGTTCTCGATCTGATTCCGTTATAACAGAACCACTAAAGCAAAGCACAATGAAGTATTCAAAAGAGGACTTCCTTCCTTTAGGTACCTGAGGAGGTAATGTAATAAGCCTGCACCCACAAAAAAAAAATTTTAATTAATTGAACAGTCAAACCTGTAGTGACTAGTAAGACATTTCTGTCCGAAGATCCCAAGAGAACAAGAAAATACCCAATAAAGCAAATAGGAATAAAGAATCTCCAGACAAAACATTTCACCAACCATGATTGGTGTCAACAAGTCAAATTATGTAGCATATTAATTGTATTTAAAAAATAAATAAAAGGACAACCATAGTTCAATATTTAGTCCAGAGCTCAAAACTTGAGAAGTCAGTAAGGACAATGCAAGTTATGAAACTGCAATCTCTCACTAAGATCTCGAGATATTCTAATATCACAACAAGATACTGAGAAAATGACTACATGTTTTACATATAAAGGCCATAAGTCGAGTTTGAAGTTTGAAATTTCAACAGATGGCCAAAACTTGATGTTCTGCACTAGAGAAGGAGAAACTTTGTTTTTCTTCAGCTTTTGGGACATGGGAATTTGAACTTTCTATTACTTATGCTTTTATGTATTCGTTTTCTCCATATTTGCTAATGGGTACAACTTGGTAGTTTTGTTGGTACACAGTAGTTGGTACATGCTGCTTTGTCAACAGTTGGAAGTTGGAACTTGAAAATTTGGTAGTATGTAATATTGACTTATCATTCGAGTCTTCTAGACGACTTTTAACTTTAGTTTATGTTTTGGGTTGTATTAGAAGCTTCAACTCTTAAATTTATGTTCTACTTATGATTCCATCAACTAGTGCCTCATTTATTTGTTATTTATGTCTCGTATCATTCAAAATATCAAACTATCAAACTATCAAACTATCAAACTATGCATAAAATATGCAATATCACATGTTTGCGATTAGGGTTGGACCTTTATTCCAACCAAGGATGCAATTTCAACGCACGTAATTTGATGTCTGTGTGTGTTCCCCCTGATCCCCCCCCCCCCTCTCTCCCTCAAGCCCTCTTCCAAGTTGAAGGCATAACTCTGTTCGTTATGCCCATTTAACACTCAAAAAAGTAGTTCAATCCAACCCCAAGCTTCCTCCCAAAAGTTATTTATCACAAATGGGGAAAGAAGAAAAAAAAGGTGTAAAGTGTATATACTTAACCCTAACTCAACCAATATCAAGTGCTTCTAATGCTATGAATTGTTTACGAAGGACCAAAATGAATGGTTGGAGAAGACAACAACAAAACAATCTTGCAAAATTCACCAGTGAAGTTGGTTTTCTGGTTGCTCAGCTACACCCAAGTCACAAATTAGAGAGGTACAGCTTCTCAACCAAGCAATTGGAGCTTAGATTCAAGTTCAGACCAAAAGGCAATGGAATGGTTAACTCGGATGCGATGGAAATACCCTGAAGTTGCTAGTGGTTCTGAAAATCATCTTGTTTCAACTACTTTTTCCAGGTTTTAGCAGACTTGACAGATTAATTTCCACATCCAAGATGTAGTTCCATTTAACTCGGTTAATTGGATATCAGAAAATTTGAAAATAAATACAACACTACAGCTAAGAAACTAAATAAATCACCATGAAGGAAAGAGGTAAATGTAAACTGGAAAGCATTTGACTGCCACACCAAATACAGAGTGATAGATCTGATCTCACCCTATCTACAACCATGGAGCCTATTCACTCAAGAGATTCTTTGTTCTCCGGAAATCTAGAGTAAAAAGAAGAAATGTACATCAAATCCTCAGAAGTTCGGGGAAGTCAAATTCTAAGTTGAATATTCTTACATTCAGTGGTTCATTCTTCCCCTAGTACGTAAATCAGCATCTCAAGAAATTTGGAAAGTCTAAGTTTTGATGTTTCTGAGACATTTCAATTTTCAATATCAGTCCCTCCAAAAATAACTGGAAATGGACAAGGATTTTAAACTTCCAAAGTTCAATTTCTTGTTATGGCAGGTGGTGGGAAGGAATAGATGCAGAAGCAACAAATTTGATCCCAGCGACAGTATTAGGAAAAAGAAATTGCTCATCCCCGTCCAGATGAGACGATGCAATCGACATCTGAAACTTAATCTATAAATCTTCTAGATTGTCTAAATATGGCAGGAGAAATTTCTATTTTGTGGAATAAGCAAGTGAACCATAACTCACAGAAGCCTAATTTACAGAATTAAAAGTCTAGATCTCAGTCCACAAACTGCACCTCATCTAACTTCAAAACCAGAGACTTACACTTCACTTGATCCAAGTACTGCCGTAAACCATAAGAATCCCCATTGCTCAAATAAGCCACCAGAAACTCCAAAAAGCTGGAATAATTGGAATCCGCAACTAGAGTCGACCAAAGTAAACGAAGAAGATAATGAAAAGAACAACAAACAGACAAAACAGTTTAAGTGGAAGGGGCGTAAGAAACCGTTCTTTATTACCGACCTTCTCAGACACCTCAGAAAGCACCAGAACTAAACATTGATGCGTCCAGTTAGAAACCACACTCTCAGAATCAAGTAATGGCCAACCACAATTCACAACCTGATCCAGAAAAACTACAGTAACAATCAGAGAGAAATGAAAACCTCAAATGTCTCAACCAGAGCAGAATTAGGAAGAGCTGCAACAGCAAACAGTAAACAGAACACTCTAAATTTCAAGAATTCAAAGAGTAAAAAAAAAAAATACATCAAAAATCAAGGAGTGTAGCTAGCTAGCAACTGCTTCTGAAACTACCTTTATTCTTCAGTTCCATAAATCCAAAACTCAAATCCAGAGATCGAGAGAGTTCTTTTGGGAACTGGTAAGAAATGGGAGAAGGTTCGATCTTAGACTCTACGCCAAGCGTGAGAAGAGAACCGTTTGCTTCTCCTCTCTGCTAGCTATATTTTATTTTTATTTTTATTTTTCTCAAAAAAAGTATATTTATGACGTGCGGTCGCCGAGAAGAAAGTCAATTAAATCCGTGCTTTCGCACTTTCTGTATTTCCAACACTACCCCTGCCTGCGCCTCTGGAAGACTCGAAGTCTCGAAGTGGAATTTTGTCTTCTCAGACATGCCGGCTGTATCGCGATTCACGCGGCGCCGCACGCCATTCTCGAATTACGAGTCTGACCCCGAAGGCCAAAACCAAGAATTTCTGAAGTAACCGTCCGGTTCGCTCTTCCCAAAAACCTGCCCGGTTACCGACAGGTGTAATCGGTTTGGTTTTCTACTTTTGTGTGAGAGGACGATTTTCTTTGCTTCCTTCTGATCAGGGTTATTTCTTTGTATAGAAGCATGGTCCCAGCGACACCGACACATACCAAATGTAGATGATATATCGTTGAAAATCAGTGATATATTGCAAAAAATCGATTTTTCAGCGATAGATCGTTAAATTCACCATATTTAATAGAATTTTATTCAATTTTTTACCAATTTTTTATTCGATTTTTGCCAAAATGACGTAAGAATGTAAAGCATGAGTCATACTCAACATAATTGTATAATTAATTGTAGACTTTAATACTTATCTTCACTAGTTGTGTATTTGTGTTCTCTTTGCATGTTTATATTAGTTTATATAAGTTTTCTAATTCCAGTTTGATCTCTATATAGCGTGACATGTACCAATCAAAAACCTTAAAAATTAAATGATGTTTTAGGCTAAAATAATATTTCTAGTGCATTTATTAGCCTCAACTTAGGCTACACAACAAAATTCCAGCCAAAACGACCCTAAATACCCTTGAAACCAGGGGGTCGAATTTTCATCAACACTCCTTCCAAAAGTCGCAAACATCCAACGAGAAATTAGCAAAAGAAATCACATTTAATTGCCAATGGTGGATTAGTAGAGCGGTTAAAAGCCAAACTTCCCACGGGGAGGACCTGGGTTCGCACCCATCCGGCAGCACCTATATTAGTAATATTCCCCCACCTATATATAAACTCTTCGGACTCAAAAAAAAAAAAATCACATTTAATCTCTAAATATATTCATTCTTTTTTGAAAAGTATATAGTTTTTTGAGAATCTCATCCATTTATACACAAATCCTATAACATGAAGAACCTCCATGGTATGAGGACCAACATGGATCTTGTTACTTGAATATCAGTTGTATTCAAGATCTAGTGTGATATACACATAATACAAACATTTAAATCATGCTTTTCTTTTTTAAATTATATTTCTAGCCTACGTATCTTAGCTTCTTATACAAGTAGATCACATCCTTTTTCTTGTTCCTTTGTATTACATCTCGTTGGCATGACATATTCATCCATGTTTTATTTTTATGTTTTGTTATGGGTATTTTGCCTTTAGAATAGATCCTGCTATTCTAATAACATAAGGGATTCAACAGAGTGACAAATTCAAGTATTACTTCCAAATTGATCGAGATTTTTTTTAATTAGATTCCTTTAGGCTGCATTTGTTTGCAAAGGTGGGGTAGGAAAAAAAAAAATGTGAACCCATTTTTTCCCACCCCACCTTTATTCCAGCAAACAAATACAGCTTTAGATAAAACACAAAAAGTGTTCTAAATAAATGTTTAATTTCTAAGGAAGACAAGCATTAAGGGCTAATACAAAGGGGAGAACAAGCGCTTTTGCCTAGAATATATCATGAGTCATGCATATTATATATTTATGTTTTTTATTTTATTTACATTTTTTATATGTATTAACATATTAACGATTTAAGTTTTTTATTTATTGTAAATGAATAAGGTAAAGAGGAGAATTGGCATAATCCCTTATGAGGAAATATTACTTACATTTGACGAGAAAAATAGCTTTGATATATGGTCTTTCCTTTTTCCTTTTTTTTGGGTAGAAATATATGGTCTTTCGCACTAGTATAATTCATTGACTCATGATTTATGCTTTACTTATCTTCAATTAATGGAGGTTTTCAAAGTAGAGAAATAGATCCACCATTTATGGAAGAAAATAATCTTCTCATGTCTTTATCAAGAGTCAAGATTGACAGTCAAGCCAAAGGTGGTATGTCAAAACGGTTAAAGACCCAGCTTCCCTAGGGGAGGTCTTGGATTCGCACCCACTCGGCGGCATTAATATAAAAGATCACCCCCTGAGGAAGTAAATCGTTGGCCCGAATGAACCTTAAACCTCATATCAAAAACATCCTCTATTTTTTCTCTCTTTCTTTTCTCACACCTCTCACAAACGCCCTAGGTAGACTTTAAAATTGGTTTTTTTTTTTCCTTCTTTATAAATGAGAATAATATTGCATTTTGACTTCTTAATATACCCGCAAGGATTGAACCCGTGACCACTCCATTGAGAGGTCAAGTTCATACCCATTCTACTAACCCTCCTAGCTTACTTCTTAATTTTAGACAGACAAAATAGTCAAATAGATATTAAAAATGCAATTGTAATGGTCTCTTAACATTGTTAAAGCTGAGGGAGACAAAAGTAATTTTTTTGGAAACAAATAAACAGTAATTTCATAAAGAGCAGGGTTCGTTTAGTAATTAAGCTATAATATAAGGGACAACAGTAATTATTTCTTTTATAAGTCATCTCTACAATCATCTTGTATTCACTTTCTCTTTCTCAATTTTTTTTCTCTGTCTCCCTCTCAATTTTTCTTGTATTCTTTTCAGAAAATCATAGAAAATCATGAGGGTATGAACTAATTGACTTCTTTAGCGAAAAAACATTTGCAGAACCTGCAAAAGAAAAAAAAGAAAAAATCAGAAAAACCCATCTGATCAGCTACTTCTGGGCTGGAGTCCTTTTTCTTGAAAAAAAACGAAATAGAAATTAGGCAATTGTATAAAGCTCCAACTTTATGATTTGATTTGGTAAATTACTCTAAAACATTAGTACATCTAACCACATGGACCAGTAGGAAGATGTCATCAGTTTTCTCTCCTTTTCAGGAGGGAACAACCAGCCGTTCATTTGGACTGTTTTAGTATGTGGAGGAAAGATGAAGTAACTTCCATGGCTTTAGGTACCAGTATTGAATATCCTGTAGTGATTTGGACCAATCGATACTGATCACCATATATTTTCTTTCTTCACAATCGTAGACTGATCACAAACCAAGAACAGTGGTCTATGAACACAAACAGTAAAAACAGAGATAGATTTTAAATCGAATCAGTACAGGCAAGCAATGGTGGTCATGAATCAATTGGATTGTAAGGTGGTCAAAACTTTTTTCAAAGTCTATGGTGCATCAACCAAAATAAGAGAAAAAAAATCCAGAGCTCCTAGTTTCAGTGACTGAAGCTCCAAACATTAACTAGAAAATAAATGGAGGGGAAAGATGAAGAAAAACTGCTAACTAAGATAAATACGGATAGACATAGAGAACTGGTGACCAAGAATATTGAGATGAAGAGGCAGAGAGCGAGAGAGCTGGCGATACCGCGAACCAGAGGAAGAGAGCGATAGCACAGAGAGCGAGAGCGTGAGGAGGGAGATAACGAGAGCTAGATCGTGAAGAGGGAGCAGAGAGCGAGAGGAAATCGAAGCGGGAGAATGAAAACAAGGGCGCACGCGGTTTAGGAATGTGGGCGATTTCTTAAGACTTTTCAACGACGGTTCACAAAAACCGACACCAAAAATAAAGAAAGCAGGCATTTTCAACAACGCACAATACTGAATCGTCGCACATTTTAGGCATTTGGGGGGGGGTAAAAAAACCGCCGGGGAAAAACATATTTCCATGCATCTACGATCTAGACGATAAACCGTCGCCAAAAACAATGATTTCCCTACGTTTTGGATGGGTGTTGCCCTATCATAACCCTAGCCTTATCCTAGTTTTTGGTGACGGTTTTACAAACCGTCGGAGAAAATACATATTTGGCAACAGTTTTACTGTAAACCGTCGGTAAAATATATATTTGGCAACGCTTGCCAAAAAAGGCGTCACCAAAAATGGGTTTTCTTGTAGTGTTGACTTTTTCTTTTTCAATTTAATTATTTAACTGATTGTTTTTTCTAACATTATATTGAAGTAATTATTTACGTAATAAGTATTTTCTCTCTCTATTTTTTATGTTATTCTTTCTAAAAAACAATGACCTAATTGATTTTTTTAAAATTTAATTATTGAATTAATTTTTTTCCTAACATTATATAGTTGTATTGAAGTAATTGTTCTATAAAAAAAAAAAAGAATTATTGATGTAATTGAACTAAAATATGATAAAATAATCTAACAGTAGATCACACATTAGCCAACACAATATGTGCAATGGCTTAATGCTCGCCCAAGAGGGAGGTGATCTAGACTTATTATTTGCCTCCCTCCCAATTTTTAATCTTGCCTGCTCGCTAACCAAGAACAGGCTATGAACAGAATCAGATACAATATAACTATGTAGCAATTGCCAACATGTTGCCTAACGCCGGATTATTGGGGCCGGCCGGGAGATCGACCACGCACGGTCATGCACGGTTAGATTAAAGCTCAAGGGTATGATATGAAAATATAATTTTTTCTGCATTAGGGTTTAAAGTTTATAAATTACAAATCGGCCCCGGTAGATAGCCGAATCTAAACCCAACGAAAGCCGATCTCGCGGGAATCTCGCGGCTAATTCTCAAATGTCTCCGGTGAGGACCTCCGGCGCATCCCTCCTGCTGTTGCGCAGAGAGAAGAGAGAGGCGGAGCGAGATGAGGATTGGCGAGGAAAAGGGCGACGAGGCGGCCGCAAAACACCAGATTCCAACAATGGTACTCCACCCAAGGTTTGTCCTTACTCTCTCAATCTCATTCGATCTCACAATCTTAGATTTACCTCCGGTTTCAAATGGAAGCAACTTAATCAAACCCACATTGAATGGATCGGTTGGGTTGTTTCCTAATCTAACTCCACATTTGAATGGGACTAGTTTGGGTTTGTTCCTAGGCCTAATGATCTGTAATGGAAGCAACAAATCTAACTCCACATTAAATGGCCGGTTTGGGTGTTTCCAGACCTTAATGACGAATGGAGCGCAGCGGAACGCGCGGGGTTAAAAAGAATTGTAGATAGATTGAGTTTGGTGGAACTTTGATGCCTTGATGGAGAGATAGAAGAGCAGAGAAACCATGGCAAACCAAAAGACCGGAAGGATCATGCGGAACTTGGGCATCTGGCGTGCACAGAAACCGAGTGAGAAAGGAACGACCGAACGGGAAACCCGGGGGGAGAACACGGGCAGAGGTAGTAACAGGACGGAAAATAAACTCAAACCAAAAGAATAAAAATAATATATTTCATTACTGAATACGGACCATTAAATATAAATTTGATGATGTGGTTGAATCTCGATCGTTATACTGTAATTGTTGCAAATAATGTTCCTACTTGCCCAAGGTTGTTTGGCCATATTACTGAAATCCTTTCCTAACGTCTTTATCTAAGGAACTATCTAATATCCAGATATTGGTGTCAACGGTACAATTTGGGGCGGTTTTGGGTTGAAAACACCTAACTCAAACACGGCCCATTAGAAAAATTAACGGTTTCCGGGCCAGTATGAGTTCGGGCTAACTAACGGTTTAAACTCGAATTGACTAACGATTTATGGTGTGTAAGAAAAAGAACAAGAAGAAACAATTGAGTATCTTACAACAAAAGCCACAATTTCATGCAAAGCAAAATTGTTATTAATCAATTTCTATTAAAAAATTAGAAGTCATTCCACGTTGTGGAAAACCCACCCACTTATAGAAATCAAGAACCTAGATAATAAATAGTAACATAGAGACTGCAAGCTCATTCCTCAGGCTCCACTAAATAGTCTTTTAGAAACAAATCATCAAATAAAAAAACCCTATTAAATATCATTTTGTGATTGATTGTCTTGAAATTGGATTCTTGTTCTGTGAGAATATGATTTTTTTTCCCTTCTATGAAATCCATTTCGTTTTGGATTGATATTTTAGTTTTTTTTTTTAATGCTAAATAAGCAATATATTATATTAGTTAAAGCAACAACTACATATTTTGGTTGTATCTATTACAACCACTTTGTTGTGATAGTCTAGTGCAGAAGATTCATATGCTATATGGTTAAACCATTGTTGGAGCATTGGCTGGCTACACCCACTAAGGTGAGAGTCTTTAATATTACATATTATGTTAACCAAAATGGGGACATATGCTATTGGCCAAATGTTGTGATTCCGTGATGAGAGAAGATGTAGCACATTCTTGTCATCACACCAAATTTCATCCAGTAAGATATTCCTTTTCTGTGCTTGATCCAAACCATCCTTGATCCCAACTAGTATGGCCTCGTCTACCTTTCCTTCCCCTATTCTTCCAGTACTAGCATAACTTAGTCTTCCTTTCGCAAAAAGGCCAATGCTCCATCCCACGCTATTTAGATCTGTGTTATGTACCCCTGCACATATCAAGAAAGACAATTGACTCATATTAGTTAAAATTCTACAAATACAAGTGTTTGGTTTATCACTTATGACACTGGTCTCACTATTTGAGGCATCTTGATAATCAGGAAGAAATAAATTTAAGTCTTGGATCCATCTAGCTGTGTTGTGTAACACTCTGCTTGGATTGGGATTGACTTTATTAAAGATTTTATTATTCTTTTCCTTCCATACAAAATAACATGTTATTATGAAAACCGATGCCATCCATTGCTGTGTATCTTTTCCAAACCTAGGGTTTAGAATAAAAGAGCTGCAGAAATCCATAATAGACCCCTGTGTTAATCTTTCAATACTTAAACCTAAGGGTCCAGCAGCCCATATTCTTTTTGTCCAGTCACAGGACATGAATATATGCCCTAAAGACTCCACATTTTTTTTCGCACATCTCACATATCGGATTCATCGGTATCCATTTAGAGAGAATTTCTTTCACTGGAAGCCCTGTTTTAACAGGCGCCAAAAAAACAATTTAAATTTGGGATGAAGGGGGAGTTTCCAAAAAAAAAACCACCATTTTTTAAGAGAGTGGGCTGCTGGCAATTCTCTTCTTTGTAATAGGGATTTCCTTGCCAATTTGACAGAGAACTCCCCATTACTAGAAAAAAGAGCCCTCCACTCATCCTGTTCATTATTCAAAACTAGATTGGAAATGCTATAAACTTGGGAAGGTTGAGGAAAGATTAACTCCCTGTTTTGATGGTTGAATGCCACTTGTTCAACTGACGCATTTCTTGCCCACAGATCAGTATTTGGTGTTAGATATGATCGATCCATTGGTTCTTTTATCCATGGATCAAACCAAAATGATGTAGTCCTTCCATTTCCAATTTTCCTCCAGACCATTTTTTCGAGGGTAGGTAAGATTTCTCGGATGCTGTTCCAAGTCCAAGAGCCCTTTTTCTTCAAAACCTTGGGATCGAAAGGTGTGGTATTTGGGAAATATCTCGCCTTCAATATCTACACCCATAATGCGTCTAGGTTTTTGAGAATTCTCAATCCTTGTTTTAGGAGCAATGCATTATTGATATCTTCCATTTTCTAAAAACCCAAACCACCCTTCTCTTTCTGTTGACAGCATCGATCCCATGAGATTAGCGTTAGTTGCTTCTCCTTTCTTTGGATTCCCTAACCAAAATTTTTGGCGAGGGGAATCAATTTCTTTGCACAACGTCTTTGGGAACTTAAAGCATTGCATGTGGTACAATGATTGCGCTTGAAGGACAGACTGTAGTAGTACCCCCTCCCTGCAAAGGAAAGGCTCGCCGCTTTCCACAGTGCCAATTTTTTCTTCATTTTGTTGGTTACAAACCTCAGGTTTTTCATTTTGGATCGACCATGTACCAACTAAGAGCCTAGATAGACTGAATCCTTCTGCATTTTATTGATGCCCAGAGATGACAATATCATTTTTTTGTTGCTAGGAATCACATTTTTGCTAAAGAAAGCCCCACTTTTTTCAAAATTAATTTGTTGGCCGGTAATATCGGAGAAAAGTTCTAACACCGCTTTGAGGGCCAAAGCATCTTCTTTCTCCGCACGGCAAAAAGAAAAGTATCATCTGCAAAAAGAGATTGATATTTTAGTTTGATATGCAAAATAAACACATTTTAATTGGATAAGTATTTAATCAATTTTAATAAACTTAATACATTCAGTTGGACAGTTGGACATTCATACTTAAGCCTTTTAATTGTCCCTTAAAAGTAGTAGAATGACTATTTGATCTTTGAATTCATGTTTAATTTTTATAATTGTCTACATTCATACTTAAGCTTTTTAATTGTCCCTTAAAAGTAGTAGAATGACTATTTGATCTTTGAATTCATGTTTAATTTTTATAATTGTCTATATCAACTACCTAGTGGTAATATGACGATTCAAATACTATTTAATATAAAACTACAAACAGGTTATAAGAGGTTGTGGTTTGGATTAAACAAGAACAATAAAAGGGGAACGACAAGGAAAAAGAAGGAAAGAAAGGGATTTGGGATTTAAAATATGGAGATGCCACTCACCTCAACTCAACACAACTCATTAAAGGTTGGTAGTCATTTTGGGATACATTAGTAATAAAATCAAAGAAGGGGGCAAGTCCCACTTTAATATAAAACACAAACGGTTATAAGAGGTTGTGGTTTGGTTCGCTAGCGTCAACCCAAACACAACTCATTAAGGTTCATTTTGGGCCGGTTCGGGCTATACTAGTCGGTTCTAACTATAACGGGCCGTTGTGGTTCGGTTTTAACGGTTCTGACTACAAATTGATACCCCTATATCCAGATAACTATAATCCCATCTAAAACCTTACCTATAAATATTCTGCTTTTCAATGATTTATCATTCATGTCTTTTGATGATGTACTCTAGTGGTCTCTACTACCTTTGATGTAAATTTTAAGCAATAATGAAATACTTTTCTTCCCATTATATAAATATTAAATAATAATAAATAAAAAAAGAACAAATGTTGCATTTTCTTCGCAAGAAGTCATAGGAAATTTTAAAGGGTTAAAGTTCACCTCAGTGAGCAATAGCCTCTCTTGTCTTTCTTCAAGTCTGAATATCCTTTGAATAAACCCAGCACCAAAAAATCATAACTACAGAAAATCCGTCTCTATACATGTTCTTAGGGTGCTCGTATTTTATCGTCATTATGGTCCAAATCTCTGAATCGGAGTAGGCCACTTGAACCAAACCAAGGGATCAAGCTTGGTCCAAGATAGTTCAATTGATGCTTCTCAGCTATGGGGCTTCTTAGAGGAAATATCAGCTGAGAACCCAAGAATCATGCATCACAGTGACACACAACTGTCATCATGTGACTTCTTGGTAGAAGTGGCGCTGGCAACAGATTTGGCGTGTCTTTTATCCAAACATCAATCACAACATTTAATTTAGCATTGAATGCATCTAGAGACATTAAATGCTCATTGTTGACAAGGAAGCTTCTTACTTGACCCAAGCTTACCTCGAGCCTTGCATCTGCACATTTTTGTTCCCCCAACTGCTGGCTGGTGTCACGTCAGTATCAATGTGAGACTGACTGCTGGACTCATCAACAAGATCTTATACCAACGTAAAGATCTCACAGTTTGGCCTATTGCACAAGCCTCTCTAAGAAGTCATCTCCACCCTCCATTCAAGCCTCTGAGGATTGAAGGGTTGTTAGGCATCCTTATCCACCAAAGGTATGGATCAACTGTATATATCACCTCACTACACACAATTAACGGTAAGAGGACTTGAATACTCCAGCTATTATTCTCATGCATTAACTCCTGAAGAACATTCTCATCTTCATTCTCTTGGACAATTATTCCTTAAGGGGACTCTCTAGTTTTCTTACCTGGATTGACTTAATAATTGGAGGTGGCTTCACGTCCCTAGAGGCAGCCCACTCTCACCATTGTTTTATCTCAGGAACCAGACCCGGATTAGGAGCGAACCAAGGAGTCCCAAGCAAATTTTTACGACAACATTGTATGAGGAGGATTAGCTGTTCAAACCACAGGCCAGGGTACTCCTATAGCCTACTTTCTTAGCACACTGGGATGAAGGAGTTAGTTGTAGTTTTTTCTTTTTTTAATTCGTTGTTTTCTTCTTTCTTTTTTCTTTTTCTTGTGAAAAATTTGAGATAAATGAATTTTTTACCATATAAAGAACTCTTCTCCTATATTTCATCAACAAACCATGATCTAAATTATATTTACAGTACAAGACCCCTTACACATTCTATTAGCATCATCAAATATTCAGAATCCCTATCCAGCTGAGCCACTACATTGTATCCCTATGTTTTTTCTTCTTTTATTTATTTATATTTTATTTTATCATGAAAAACACAAGTTTTCCCAGTTGTAGACTTGTAGCATGATGATCAGCAAATGAGGCACCTGTAAGTTATCCAGAGACATTATGATAGAAAATGATCCTCAGTTTTGACATGTTTTGGCACCACAGGTAGCTGCAATAATGGCTACCTGAGTTGAGTTGAGGATCAATAGCTTAAATAAGTTCATAGCGAGCGTTCCATATTAAAAACTCAACAACTCTGAAATAAGAAAAATGGTAGCATCCAAATAAATACTAACTCAGATTTTAAAAAGCTGGAAACGAGCTTGCAGAGTTTGCACAGGCAAAGTATGATCTATGCAAATTGAGAATAAACATCAAACTTGATAATGGATAGAACAGACACATGCTTTTTATTGAGAGTTTAGAAGGTGTCAGCAGATCATCCATCTGTTTAGAATTCAGAAACTCTGATACAAATACAAAATCAGCAGCATATGTAGTGACAGATCTTTTGAACATAAGTGACAGGAATGAATAGTATAAGACTAAAGGCATACCCACTTTACGGATATTTACTTTCAAGGACATGATATTCAGTTTGACAGTTGCATACAAACTCATAATCAGAATGACTTGTTATGATTCGTAAATGGGTTTCTGAACCTCCTGTTGTAAGATTCTTGCATGGTATGCTTCACAGAATTCCACCTTCATCAGAGCAAATTTGGAAGCATCATCCGTTTAGGAAGTGCTTAAGATCCATCCAGGCATTCAAAAAAAAAAAAAAAATCCTTCTAGGCAAGCTCATGCAGAACCAGTATTCTCCTCATTCATCCACCAAGAAGCATATCAGAACCCAGGTGCAGAACCAAAATCATGAATGGGAAATCATTTACAAGAGAGTTTAAATATCCATAATTTAGATTCTTGTCTTCTGTAGCAAATCATATACTCACTTACCGGAAATTTCAAAGCGTAGCTCACTGGCCTGCAGTCAAACTGCTACCAATAATCCCCACAAGAGCAGTATCCTTCTCGGAAATGATGGAATCGGCTGCGATCTCTAATAACCACCTCCCGGTTATAGACACCTGAAAGGATCTTTGCAAAATTATGGCAATCAACACAGATTCGAAGGTTCTTAGCCACTCTGATTGTTGTGCCAGGTGGAGTTGAAAGAACTCCAAAAGCAACGGCCAGCTTCTCACTGTGATAAGACAAAGCACTCCCCTTCTCTTCCACACTAAGATTGTGAAGTTCGGCTGACATTTCAGCAACATAACCCGCAATCTTAAGTTGTTGTCCTATCTCATCCAACATCTCATAAATCTCGACTTTCCTTGGATGTGAATCATCATCTACCACAAACTTGTGAATTTTTCCACCTAATTCAATTGTACTACATCCAGGTGTGGTTTGGATCCCCTTCTCCTTCATCAACCTCCTCAGCTCTACTACCTTCTCCCAGCAACCAGATGAAGCATAAATATTCAATAGTAATACATAATCCCCCGCTTCTTGTGCTTTCAACTCAATCAAATGCTCAATAACACGTTTTCCAAGCTCAACATGGCCATGGATTCTACAAGCCCCTAATAGAGTCCTCCAAATTGTTGGATCTGGTTTAGAATCCATTGAAGTTATAAGGTTGTAGGCCTGGTCAAGCAAACCAGCACGACCCAAGAGATCGACCATGCACCCATAGTGATGGATGTTTGGCACTAACCCAAATTCTGTTTTCATACGATGAAAGACATCTAGACCTTGATCAACCAAGCCACCATGACTACAGGCAGAAAGGACCCCTGTAAGGGTCTGATCATCAGGAAGAACTCCATTTCTTTGCATTTCTTCAAAAGTTAGGATGGCTTGTCTTTGATAGCCATTCATTGCCATCCCAGAAATCATTGCGCTCCACGCAACCACATTTCTCTCAGACATCCCTTGGAACACTTCAAAGGCCTTGCCCATACATCCACACCGTGAGTACATTGCAATAAGTGAATTTTTAAGATTGACAGCATTTCCATATCCATGTTCATCGATATATTTGTGAATCTTCTCACCAAAATCCAAAGCACCCAAGTGTGCACAAGCCTGCAGGAGAAGAAGACAAGTGACATCATCCGGTTCAGACTCATATGGTGGACTTTGCATGACATTGAAGAGGCCCAAAGCATCTCCTGTGCGACCATTGCGAGTGTAGCATGAAATCAATACATTCCAAGCGACAGTATCAGGATGGGGTATTTCGTCGAACACTTGGCAGGCCTGAAGACCCTTCTCACAAGTAGCATAAAATCCCATCAAAGTAGTGAGCAGTAGATGATCGGATTGGTGCCCATCTCGCAAAATCCGCGCATGTATCTGTTTGCCACCATTAAGAGACGGAATCCGAGTGCATGACTTAAGGGCAAACGAAGACGATAAGGGGTTAGGACGGACTCCTTGCTCTCGCATTTGGTTGTAAAAGAATAGGCCCTGAGCAGGCGAGTCACTTTGTGAGTGTGTTCTTATCATTATGTTATAGTGGGAAGTTGTAGGTTTCGATATTTGAGAGAAAATTTTGCGTGAGTACTCGAGGTCCCGAAATGGTGAAAGGGCAACTAATGACATGAATTCTGCAGAGATGCTCAATTCTTGAATTTGGAATGTACGGATGATGTAGGCATGAACTTGGAGTAAGCGGTTCTTCGTTGAACATGATTTTATAATGGCTATTAGGCGTTGGATTGCATTGTCAGAGCCAACAGATAGTTCTTTTCTCTGTTGCCCTTGTGGTTTTCGTCGAGTACCATTTGCTGGAACGTTTGGAAGACGACTTTGGTGTTGGTTTTCCCTTAATACTGTTCCCGTTGAATAAGAATAAGAAGATAAGCACCGACGGAGTTTATAAGTGTTGGAGAGGGGAGGTTGGGACTGAATGAAGTTTAAATAAACCATCTCTCTGTGACATTTCCTCTTGGTAATTCTACAGACTTGAATTAGCAGAGTTTCTTCTCAGCAGGCGGCATTCGCAAGGAGCTCTGTTTCTGTGAGCGGTGGCGTAATTGTCAAGCACTCAAGTGTGATGCGGCTTTTGGGGTGGATCCATCGGTCAACCACGATATGCATTGTCGATTCCAGCGAGTGTTCACCAGGAGGTTAAGGTAAACTATATAAGTAAGTTTTGAATACTTTTTTATAATTAACTGGGAAAAAAAGAATTCCTTACTCCCCCTTCCCAGTTAGACCACAAGGTGATCATTGTAATAAGTTAACACCTGCACAGGCAGTGTACATATGAGAGTCCGGATCAGCGACCTGATGAGTGCTCCCCAACGCTTCCTGATCACAAATATCAGTGGGGCCCACGGTGAAAAATACTTTTTGAAAAAAATAAAAAAAAAAGTTTTTCTCCACCAGTGGACTCACTAGTTTTTGTGGTCAGGAAACCATGTGAGCAAGGTTTAAAGTATCCCACGATACCATACGATACTAGCCGATACGTATCCATATTTGACCCAACCGATCGATACATCCGTCCGTCTCTCCATTGAATTACACATAATGCATTAGCCAAAGGGAGAAGTCTCTTAAAATCACTTGACCGATACGATACTCGATACCGATACTTTAAACCTTGCATGTGAGAGTGCTCCCCCGACGGGGAGAAGATCCGGATTCTACATATGATTCTAAATCGGAGTCCCTATTAGTAGGGGTATAAATGAAAAATTAAAATTTACCACCGAATTCACATCTGCATTCGTTTAGAGGTATTCATATCCGAATCCGTCCGATTACTAATAAGATGCGATAAACTTATCTGTCTAAGTTACTTGAATTTATTTTCTTATTTTTATAACTTTTTTACTTGAGATATGTGTTTTTTTTTTTTTTTACTAAAATTACTATCAAAGTTGTTAAATTCTTGTATTCATGCCAATTTAGAAGATAATGAATGTATAATTTACTAAATATTTGTGAATGTGTGTAATGTTTTTTGGTAACAAAGGCGCTTTATATATTGGGAAATTGGAGATTAGATATTACATATGCCGTCGGACGCCGGTAAGGGTTGAACCCACAACCTCTCCATTGTGAAGTGATGTTCTATTAAGGGATTAGATATTAAGGGCCTATTTGGTTACATGAATTCAGAGATTTCAAATCTCTAGATTCATGAATCTGAGAATTATACCCGTTTGATTGTAAAAATCTTTAGATTCATGAAATCTAGAGATTCACCTTTTTGCACTAAAAACGTGAATTTGTAGATTTATGGGTAAGGGGTGAAATCCAGAGATTTCAAAAAAGCTATACATTTGCACATTCACAAAAATCATGTCGATCAAATAGTTTTTTAGGATGAATTTACAGATTTCATTTCACAACTAAACATTTAAATTTTATAAATTATGACTCCATAGATTTGAAATCTCTAGATATTTGAAATCTCCAAACTCATGTAACCAAACAAGCCCTTAATCATTCAATTAACCCTCCATTGGTATGAATCTATTAATGTTGACAATGTAATAGAAATCAACAGACCTAAAAAGCACACATCAAATTCCATTAAAAAAGTTGGATAGAGCAAGCACTAGCATCATGGCTGCATTATTTTGTAGAATCGTATCTTGTTTGCTACCTTCTTTACATTACTATAAGCATAATCCCAATATATATTGCCATTGTATTTGAAGTAAATTAATAAGAAAGCGAGTTCGCTTGAAGCAAGGACAATGTAGGACAAATATGTTATTCCAAATAACTAAATGTAAGGGTGTCAATTGGTACGGTACCAACTTTGAATACCTAAAGCATAAATCGCATCGTACCGTATTGAATTTAAATGGTACGGTACGGTTTCAATATTAAATCGGTACGGAAAAATGGTTTAAATACGGTATCTAGTGTGGCACACTTTTGGTACAAACAAACCCATGCCACTTTTGTTATTAGTTCATTAAGATCCTAATGAAATTGCGACCAAACAATTGATAGAAATTGATATTAATAGAGACAAAGCAAGTAAATCTAAGAAGAAGAGTGAATAACGAACGAAAAACTGAAATAAGAAATTATAGATATGGTAAATGTGAAGTGTTTTCATTATAAATTTACATTTATATCCCTTAATTTGGTACGGTTTCGGTACATACCTAAATCCGGAACCGTACCGAAGAAATTCGGTTTCGGTACCTACCATATAGAATTTTGAACGGTACGGTTAAACGGTTTCAATACGCAATTAATACCCTTAACTAAATGAGAAGTCTATGTAAAAGAGAAATAAGACAATTTTATCAATTAAAATCTATCACGAATCAAATACGTATTTTTTAATGATAGTATGATATTTTTATTCTTTATCTTAGATATAGACAGACATTAGAAGAATGAAAAAAAAAAAAATGCTATAAAGAGGTTTTTTTTTTATATTTTTTAATATTTTTATGGAAGCATAAAAATTTTAAATTAATTGCAAAAAATCAATTTTATAGAGATGAAATCCCCCTCACCCTCCGTATTTTTGCTCTCGTATAGTATTTATTCAAATCAATCATATGGATTGATGTACACGACTTGTTGAGCTGATTTATTGAAAAAGTACTATTTGTCATATGAGATGATTAATTGTCATACGTATCAGTATCCAAACAATTGCTGTACCTGAACTTCCTAACAGCTTACATGGTGTTAAGTTTACCTGTTTTTCATTCCAATTCGGTTCCAACCGGTTCAGTTTGATTTACTCCGGTCTGGTTTCTGGATTTCGTGGCAGGCCGCCGGGCCACCCTGAAAGTGAATAATTTTGGTAAATTTGTTGATTTACGCCTTACTCTAACCTAAAAAAGTTCCATAAGAAAACCTAGGGTTTTAGACTTTTCAAGAGGGAGGGATACAAGAAGCGACAGAGGAAGGCGGCAAAGGTCGAATTTCTGCGGATCCAAAGCCTGCGTTCTATCCTCCCAATCTTAGCGATTACATTAGATCACATCCTTAAGGTTTGAAAGACCTGTAAATGGGTAGCCGAAATCCGCTTCCAACTGCATTCGTATTCGTTGAATGGCCTCTGAGAAAGTGTCAGTTACACACTCAGTAGAGTTGGTTAACCCTAGCTATATTGAACCCTCCCTAAATCCGTTGATTCCTGGTTCTTCAAGCTTGGAAACCCTAACGCACGCTAGCTACTCTGCCCCTTCAATCAGCGGAAACTAACGGAAGCAACCAGCGGCAACCAGCGGTTAGTCGCCGTCTTCTTCCTCTTTGGAATTGCAGGTATTATTGTGTATGATTTCCTTATGATAACAGTGTACTTGTTTCGTTGTTTGGTACAAAACCCAGGTCTGCTTTTGATTTTTGATTCCTCTCCATGAATCTACATTTTAATGATGTGAGGGGTGTCTGTGTGTGTCAATAGTTCAAAAATCCAGTGTGTTTTGATATACTAACAATCATTAACTTTTATCATTTCAGTTTGGAAACAGACCAGGGTATTCAATAAGATATTTCGTTTACAATTTTTTTGCTTTCTGTTTCCCCATGCATCGCTGGTCGATTATTTGTTCACCTAGTTTTATGATATGCCTTTTTCAGATTCAATGATCTGGTTCTATAAACCCCTAAATTAAAATCCTGAGGTCTCATATTTTCTGCATGATGGTACTTGTTTCAGGAAAACAGCTAATTTTTATTTGGGTGAATTACATTTGATAAACTTAAACCGTAAAGATGGTGCAATACAACTTCAAGAAGATCACCGTTGTCCCTGCTGGCAAGGATTTCATTGATATCATTCTGTCCAGGACCCAACGACAGACACCAACGGTTGTCCACAAGGGTTATGCCATCAATCGGTTGCGGCAGTTCTATATGCGCAAGGTGAAATACACCCAAACGAATTTTCATGAGAAGCTCTCTGCTATTATTGATGAATTCCCTCGGTTGGATGACATTCATCCGTTCTATGGAGATCTTCTCCATGTCCTCTACAACAAAGATCACTACAAACTTGCTCTCGGTCAGATCAACACTGCTAGGAATCTTATTGGTAAGATTGCAAAAGATTATGTGAAGCTGTTGAAGTATGGAGACTCACTTTACCGGTGCAAGTCTCTGAAGGTTGCAGCACTTGGTCGAATGTGTACTGTCATCAAGCGTATTGCCCCAAGTTTGGCTTATTTGGAACAGGTCAGACAGCACATGGCAAGGCTTCCTTCGATTGATCCAAACACAAGAACACTTTTGATTTGTGGGTATCCTAATGTTGGGAAGAGCTCTTTCATCAACAAGATCACTAGGGCTGATGTGGATGTCCAGCCATATGCATTTACCACAAAATCTCTCTTTGTTGGCCACACAGACTTCAAGTACTTAAGGTACCAGGTCATTGATACGCCTGGGATTTTGGATCGTCCTTTTGAAGATCGTAACATCATTGAGATGTGCAGTATCACAGCTCTTGCTCACCTACGTGCTGCAGTATTGTTCTTCTTGGACATCTCTGGATCCTGTGGATATACCATTGCCCAGCAGGCAGCCTTGTTCCATAGCATCAAGTCATTATTTATGAATAAACCACTGGTTATAGTCTGCAACAAGACTGATTTGCAGCCTTTGGATCAGCTGCCAGAAGAGGACATGAAGTTGGTCATGGAGATGAAATCTGAAGCAATGAAGACTGTATTAGGCCAAGGTGGTGAGGCTACTGACAGTGATGGGGTATTGTTGACCATGAGCACTTTAACGGAGGAAGGGGTTATTGCCGTCAAGAATGCGGCCTGTGAGAGGTTACTGGATCAACGGGTGGAATTGAAGATGAAGTCAAAGAAGATCAATGACTGCTTGAATCGATTTCATGTTGCAATGCCCAAGAAGCGAGATGAAAAGGAGAGACCTCCTTGTATACCTCAGGCAGTTTTGGAAGCCAAGGCTAAGGAAGCTGCTGAGAAAGAGAATAAAAAACTTGAAAAAGATTTGGAGGAAGAGAATGGTGGGGCTGGTGTCTATTCTGCTAGCTTGAAGAAACACTATATGTTGGCCAATGAAGAATGGAAAGAAGATATAATGCCTGAAATTTTCGAGGGGCACAATGTTTATGATTTTATTGATCCAGATATCTTGCATAGGCTTGAAGAATTGGAAAGAGAGGAGGGTCTAAAACTTGAGCAAGAGCCCGAGGATGATTTTGAGATGGATGGTCAGGAGTTGACTCCAGAAGAGAAGGAAGCATTGGCTGAGATCAGGAAAAAGAAAAGCTTGCTCATTCAACAGCATAGGATCAAGAAGAGCACTGCAGAAAGCCGGCCTACAGTACCAAGGAAATTTGACAAAGACAACAAGTTCACGTCTAAGAGGATGGGTAGACAGCTATCTGCATTGGGTTTGGACCCCAATGCAGCGATTAACCGTGCCCGTGGCAGGTCTGCCTCTAGGATGGGTCGGAAGAGGGAAAGGTCGGTGGCCAGGGAAGGTGATGGCGGTGATGATATGGATGTTGATGCTGACCGCTCTAAGAAGAAGATGCGGATGATGTCTCGACCTCGGTCAAGGTCAACTTCACGGCCACCTAGTGAACTTATCCCAGGAGAAGGCTTCAAGGACTCCGAGCAAAAAGTTAAGGCTTGGAAGCTTGCTAAGAAGTCCGTGATGAAGAGGAACAAAGATGCTCGTCGGGGAGAGGCAGATAGGGTCATTCCCACATTGAAGCCAAAGCATCTGTACTCTGGGAAACGTGGAAAGGGAAAGACGGACAGACGCTGATATTACTGCTGAGGTAGCAGGCCTTTTTGTGTTCCTTCTTTTCTTTCCTTTTGCTGCTGTATTATGCTCTTTATTTTATTTCCTAGGTTAGCGGATCCTTCCTTACAATCCCCCTGGAGTTATTTCTTGTCTGTCTTTGTTCTTGTTGAGTTTCTCTGCGTAAGGGGTTCAATTTTCTGTAAGATGGATCCTTTCATGCTTGAATATGGAAGTTTCTTGGAAGACTTGTGTGAGTTTTTGTTTACCATATTATAGGATTGCTGCATATATGGTTGTTTTCCTAGCCTTAATTCTAGGACAGGTAATTACTGTCTGCCTCATATTCGGTCCAAAGTCTCTATTGCAAGATGTTGCTGAAGTTTTTGTTCGTCTTCATTTTATGAACGTTGTGATCCCCATGACTTTGCTTCAGTCCTGCGCATTCATGCGAAACAATTCAAACTGTCGGATTCAATCTCGACCATTGACGTTAAATGCGCATTACTGAAGCAATTTTGGTGTTCCCCATCTCCCTCTTATACCTGAAAAATCTATTTTATTTGCTTCCCATCTTCCAATGAGGTCAGTCAAGTGAGTGATGAATTAAGGAATGATTTCTCTAGGGGAGTTGTTTCAGCTGAAGTAACCCCCAGATTCTGTAACAGTTGAACAAATTTATACAGAACAAAGCTACTTCGAATATTTGAAGCATGAGCCTGAGGTATTATCAATCTTTGACTATAGGCCTCAGGTAAATTTATGTTAATGAGGTTAGATGGAGATTGCATTTAAGCAATTTTGTACTTATCCATCATTGAATGCAATAGATTTCTTGCTTGTAGTTAGCCAAGTTTTAATTTGGATATTGGAGAGTAGGTTACCTACCTCCTGAAGTCCTAAGTGCAATTGTAATGAAGAGGGAAAGATGGTTGCCGTGTCTTCAAATTAAGGTAATTTTCATTAAACTGAGACTTTGCATTTGCCTCTTCTTGTACTATAGAAAAAGTTAATTTAAGGACAAATTATCACTTATATGATGAATTTGTTTTTTTTTTTTTTTAAAATTTATTTATTTAAAATTATTATTATTATTATTATTTTATATTTTAAGGGGTTAAAGTTATTAATTTATAAAATCAAACCTTCCTTCATTAGAGGCATGTTTGGTTAGATGAATCTAGGATTCACAAGTGGGAGATTTATATCGGTATGGTTGTGTGAACCTCTGGATTCATGAAATCTAAAGATTCACCATTTTTGAATATGTAGATTTATGGATATGAGGTGAAATCTAGGAGTGAAAGATTTCACTCCTATAAAAGCGTTAAATATTTGAGCCATGACTCCATAAATATTTTTTTAGGATAAATTCATAGATTTCATTCCAATTATTTTTAATTTTATGAAACATGACTCCATTGATTTGAAATTTGTAGATTTGAAATTTTCAGACTCAAATAACCAAACAGGCCCTAACAGGTCCAAATCCATGACTACATAAATATTTTTTTAGGATAAATTCATAGATTTCATTCCAATTATTTTTAATTTTATGAAACATGACTCCATTGATTTGAAATTTGTAGATTTGAAATTTTCAGACTCAAATAACCAAACAGGCCCTAACCGATTCCCAAATCCTTGGGATTACGTTTCACCCATAAGATGTAAAACCAGAAAAGAACCCATAAACAAACATCAAATTTGATCTTGAAAATGATGTGAAACTAAACAGATAAATCATAAATCAAAAAAGGATGTATATGTATATTTACCTTTCTTCGTTGGTCGGTCTGCATCAAGCTTAAAAACCTCAGAGTTTTCTACAGCCGGAAACGGAAGGAAACATGTCACAAACTTCAGAAATGGCAGTAGACAAAGCACCAAATAGAACTTGTTTCTATCTGAGAATTAGCTGATAAGCATTGAGACAGAGATCTAAAGGGAAAAAAAAAAACCCTAATATCACCAGCGTCAGCAAAAAAGAAAATCTCTTAAGGTGAGAATCAGGAGTAAGATTAGCAGAGCAACCAAACTTGATAGGATTGAAGCGCCGCGACAACCTTCAGCCTTTGGCTTAATGTAGCCTGAAAACTAGCAAATCAATAGCAAACTTGAGACTGAAAAACCCCCAAAACCGATTTCTTGATGGGCTTAAAAAAACGCTGGGATTTATACTTCACCCATTAATTTTCATTTTTTAATCTTCATCTAGGATTTGAAAAATAAGGATTTAGAATTGGTAGAACCAGGGATTTGGGAATCAGGTAACGAAAGAGGGTCTGATTTTGTAAATTAATAAACTTTAGCCCCCTTAAAATGTAAAAATAAAAAATTTTAAATTAAAAAAAAGGGGCAAATTCGTCATAAAAGTGATAATTTGTCATTAAATTGATTTTTTCAATAGTTTCTGGAGACGTAGATGCAAAGTCTTTGTTTTTTTGGACTAAAAATGACATAGACCAAATTTCAGGAGGTTCAGATGAAAATTACCCGCAAAATTATTGGTTGATTTGCTCAGTCCTAACTCTATTTGATTTAGTTTTTGTTAGAGATGGTGGCAGCGTCTGTTGTGGAAATCAAAATTGCTCTTGAAGTTGTAACGTTTTATGGAAACTTGTGCATGAGGATTTTACGATGAACTTTAAATGCAAACCATTTCTTTTTTTCCCCCTTTTTTATATTATTATTTATTGATTGATAAAAAACAAGTTCGGAGAAGATTAACAAATACAAAGATCATGGTGGGTAAGGGTATCTCACTGGATGGTGTTTTTAGTGAGGAAAGTATTGTGAGCTAAGCTAAGAAGCCAAGATTGTGTAGCGGTGCATTTGAAGGTGAGAAACCCCTCTACTTCTCCTTTATCCACTTATTCACAAATCGCATTACTAACATTGGATTAGGTTGAGTTTTGTGAAAACCACTTCATTCCTGACTTTCCAAATCCCATAGCAAATCATCAACCAAATCTATAAAAACCAAGTGAAGATAGGTTTATCTAGCTGCGACTGAAAGTGAATGCATAGCTCCAGGAGTTCCTGTTGGGTTATATTTTCCTCTCTTAACCCTAATGGTCCTGAGGCCCAAATCCACTGAGACCAAGGACAATCAACAAATGAATGCCAAGTTGATTTGCTGCTTCGACAACACAATGCACATAGAGAGTCAGCTTTAGTCCACTTGGGGGTAGTTTGAAATTTAAACTAAAATATCTTTTTAATTTAGGGTAATTTGGGATTTTAGAAAAAAAATTAACTGAAAAAAATTGATAAAAGAAAAAAAAAAGACATTTGATAATTTTGGTAGATGAAAGGAAAAGTAAGTGATGTTATCCAACTAAGAGAGACCAAGTACTATTTGGTCTTATTATAAGGGAGGCAAGTGACATATATCCAAAAAGTTAAAAGATCTCTTTGTTTGTATCTTAAGCCCAATTGATAAGATCGAAGACAAGATATACATTTTAATTTAAAATAAAATATAATAATTTGATAACAAGTTAGTAACGGTCTCTAAATTAATCAAATTCAAATCTAAACCATTAGTTAATCCGAATCCAAACCACGTGAAATGAGGATCGATCTAAAATTATAATTTTTCTAATGATCCGTATTTGGGCTCGGTGGTTTCAGACCGATCTTTGTCACTCCTACCCTCTGCTTATCTTTATCCAATCGCAATCCTAATCTAAAACATCATCAACTAGAAGAGGAAACGAACAACAAATCAAGCACATTTGGTTCATCAGGCAAATCTGGGCAACTTGGTGGAAGGGGATTCATTGAATAGACCTCTCACATAGCTTGTTCCCTGATCGTCTGCAACATCTGATCTCACTTTGTCTTTGGTTGGTGGATCGAACAAATTTATTTGTCATGTGTTTAATTTATGCTAATGTCTATTTCCCCAATGCTTGCTCCTGTATATTCAGCCATGCAAAAAAGACAAGCTTACTTTTCTGGTTCTGATTACGTCCACAAATTTTGCACCAAAGGGATAGAGAGAGAACCGCCAAACCGAAAAAGAATGCTTCTCTCCCAATCTACTTGTATGTATGGTCAATGATCATTTGGGACCTCCCTTACCCGGATCAATATCAGGTTCATTTCTTACATGAAAATGGACCGTTTATTTTTTTGTAGATGTGTGACAAGTGTCTTAGAATCACATCAAATGGTGGAAATCCATTTACAGGTCACATCAATCAACTGACTAACGTGACTTGTAAATAGATTTTCACCATTTGAAGTGATGCTAGGATACTTGACACACATCTGCAAAAAAATAGATGGTCAATTTCCTTATTAGGAAATGGTCAATTTCCTTATTAGGAAATGGACCTGATAATTTTCCCCCTTACCTGCTCGATTAAGTTCATCCATCCACTAGTAAAATTACAGTTTGAGCCCCCATTAGTTGTAATTTCTCTATATAAGTTTTTACCCAAAAAAGAAAATAATATTATCTATAAGTCTCCATTGTATTCATTTTACATCATTGAAGATAGAAGTGTTTTGCATCACATAATATGAAGAGGTTCACGTGGGGCCCACAAGGGTTCTATCTCAAATTCATTTTGTCAGCACTCATGGATTTATATCCTTTACAATTCCTTGTAGTTTCCTTCTACGATTGTTTTTTTTTGGTCAACAGCACTTCTTTTAAATAATTAAAAAAAGTACAAACTGCATGAGTACACAAAGGTCGAAACGAACCAAGGAGCGGCATATGACCAAACTGGCGCACATGCAATGGACAGGGCCAGCCAGGATAAGGGTTGGGTCAAGCCCAAAATGGATCGCGTCCATAATACCCTTAGAACAAACACCCACATAGGGGGAGATTCACACCCCGGCAGAACCGCCCGACAACCCGCGGATGTGAACCGTCACAGGATCCATGGTTTTAGTCTATCAATAATAATAAATACAAATACGGATAATCAAGAGCAAGAATAGTGCAATAATTAATAAACAGGTTACAGGAGTCCAAATACTCCGATGAATATCCAAGAAATAATCAAAGGAAAGAATCAAGAATCAAATGTAATATAGAGTTCAGCGGAAGCAAAATAAAAAACTAGGTAATCTTCATCTTCGGAGGCTTCATGC
This sequence comes from Hakea prostrata, assembly GCF_041222555.1. Taxonomy (NCBI): domain Eukaryota; kingdom Viridiplantae; phylum Streptophyta; class Magnoliopsida; order Proteales; family Proteaceae; genus Hakea; species Hakea prostrata. The sequence continues at coordinate 9,039,986 of NC_142607.1, forward strand.
TCGCAGTTCATGTATCACGTCGGCCACACGGCTCAAACGAGAAGGCTCTTTCATACGAATCATCTCCAACCGACGTTGTGCAACCATCGTACGTTATATAATACATACAATGAAAGGAATGAGTTCCAACGAACTCGGTAAGGAACAAGCAATCTCATATATATGTCAACACAATCCACGAATGCACATATGAAATGATATGGATGATATGCGAAATATGAATGCTACTAAGATCTAACTATGCAAGTCTCTATAGCGACATGCTTTAAGATATACACCAGCCCTCCTTTGGGTAAGTCTCATCACTCGATCCGGCAAGGACCGGTTACCCGAGGGATCCGGGCAAAGGGGTAAGTCCACACACGGCTCTCAAAACCGTGGTGGGGGTTAAGTCAACACTCTCTCACCACGACCATTGGCAATGAGTACCGGCGCATGTCGGGGTTTCTAATCCAATGCAAGGTCATAATGGTAACATACTATATGAAGTCCAGATACTTCCCCTATGGCACCAACCAACCGGTTCGGATCCTTCGCAACCTAGGAGTGAGAATCCTCACGGACGGCTACCCGTTGGACTCCACTCCTTAACCCTATGGTCATCCACATATTATTGGGGCGGATGCTCTCATGACTCCCGCGACACCCGGTCCGCACCTTGGACGTCCATGAGCCCAACCCTAACATATGCAACCCTACCATTACATGACCAATAGTGGACCACCGAGTCTCCGCACGGACCGGTTACCGGTTGGATGAAACATAGTCACGTCACCATGTCACGGGTCACCCGGCCAATTCCCCCGCCGAAAGGGTAATAGCATGTGGGGTACCTAGCCATGCAATTCTAGACTCCCTAAGTATGTCATCAAGTAATCATGATAGTGCTGGAGACATCAGCGAGCATGTGTCCCATTCCAGACCTTCGATATCCCAAGCCAAGATATCCCAAAGGAATACCCCTTCCATCACAACTACACTACAATCACTCTTTGTCATACCATGAATAGTTGTGCAATATCATAAAAGATGAAGTACATCAAAGAACACCACTAACAGCAAGTATACAATAAGATTCACATGCTTTATACAATTACAGCAAGTTACATGATCAAAGAATAGTAAATAGAACAATGAATCATCATGTATATGTAATTGCATATAAATAAGAATGCATGTCCTTACACCGTAATTTAGTAGAAGTCCTCTAACTTGCAATCCAAAAACTATTATAAGACTTTTATTTGAAGCAGAGAACACCTAGGCATAGGGTTACAAGAATGTATAAGTCACATAAACCAAATTGAATCAAAACCGAAATCTATTTGGTCATGACCAGCCGGCGCTGTGCCGGTCGCTTAGGTTAGCGACGCCACTAGTGACCGTCCCAAAACAATGAGCTTCAATCGAAACCGGGCTTCGATTACTCGATTTCAATCCGGTTTTCGAGTAATCTCATCCTAAGTCTCAAATTAAACACTCCCAAAGACAAAAGGGTAAGAGAAAGCAATCCCCTATCATCGGTGGATTATCCCTAACCCTCTCCTTTATTGGATTTTCCATCTCACGAGCGTGGTTCGTTTATGGTTATTCCATCTCACGCACATAAAAAAAAAGGTAAAGAATAACCAAGGGGTAATCACGGTGACGAGGGAAAAAGGGTAAAATCGAACTAACGGAGATAAGAGAGTAGAGAACGAAGGGTTAGTTCAATACCTCACACCGAAAGCGAGAAGAAGAGAACCGATCCTCCAAACCACCGTCGATTCCGCAGACTCTTTCGGATCTTCCCCGCAGCCGTCTTAACTCCCAAATAAGAAATAACGAATAAATTAATCGTTAATGAGACGGAGGTTGCCTTTTATAGAAGTCCGGGGCAAAATAGGGCAAAATCCCCGAAACAGACCGGGCGGTCGCTGGGCTCGCTAGGTTAAGCGACCGCCACTAGTAACCGCCCCCATGAAATTTGTCATACAAGGGTGCTTTGCTCATGGGGTTGAAGACCAAGTACAACCAAACCCAAATGAAGACATGGGGGAGATCATAGTCCGAAAAATCAATCATAATAGGTTTGTAACAAAGAGGTTAGGGTTTCATCATAACATATGGCTCATGAAAAGGTTATGATCACGGAAAGAGAGGGAATGATTGTTATCAAGAAAATAGCAAGAAATCATAGGAAATCTAGTTTATGTTAACAGAAACATTACCCATGAGGTTTCCCTCACATGGAAGGTTACAAGAGGTTTCGAAAGATCATTCAAGGGTTAGGGTTTCAAGGAATTTATTTGGCTAGGGTTAAGATCATGATGATGATCATAGATCTCAAAGAATAGAATGAGATCATGGAATAGATGGTTGCAAGAATGCATCATCTTCTTCCTGATCTCAAACAAGAACAAGAACGAAGAAAGAATAATTAGAAATCCTAATTAGGTTAAACATGGATCATGAATAAAATATAGTGATCAAGTTTAGGTTAACACAAATATCACCCAAGGGAAAGAGAAACAACGAATGCACAATCTGAAAAAGGTGTTGGGGAGTTTCCAACAGATAAAAGAACAATAGGGTTTCATATATGGTTACCTCTCATAAGAGTTGGTTACCTCTCATGAGAGTTACCCATAATTAATTCTCACAAAAACAACCCAAGATAGATAAAGGAAAATCTCATTAGTATTTCAAAATAAAGGATGGAATTAGGAAGGGTCTACTAATGAGAGAAAATAAGGTTCTCAATTAAAGTGAAGGGAAACAAATTCAAATCATACAATTAGGGATTTACTAACAAGAATCCGTGTATCCCACGAAAAGACTAGGGAGAATAAAGATTCACCCTTAGGGCACAGAATTTACAATCAAGAAAGGTTTTGGGGAGAGTCCAATGAATTAATAGAAAATAAAAGGGTTGCCAATTGTTCCAAAGAAAAACAAGGATCAACTCCTCAATCATGAGGACACAAGGGAAGGTCATGGTAATAATATGAGACCTTCCCCACAATAATAAAGATAGGTAGGAAATTAGGGAAAGTATCATTAAGAGCTTTGGTGGAATCAAAATCAAGGATCATCGCCATATGGCTTCAAGATCATAGAGTGAATTGGGGATTCAGTCTAGGGTTAAAAGAATTAAAGAAGAGGTCATTACAGTAGTGTAACACCCTTCTCATGATCAGAAAACAGAAGTAGAGAAGAAAGAATGAATTAAAGAAGAAGCGAATTGAATACCAACAAGAAGAGAAACCGATGAAGAAATCAAGAGATGCTTGAGGATCTTTCTTGGCCGAAGGAGAGGTAAGGAATCTCCCACGCTCCCAAGGCTTAGAAACAGATTGAGAGTGAAACACATGGAGTTCCCCCTTTAAATAGCACAAAGAGTTCAAGAGTTACTAGGGTTTCACCAAACCGACCAAACCGACCCCGTTGGTTGATTGGTTGCCAAAGAGGAAGTTCAAAGGTCGATCCCACACTATCTAGAGGTTTAGAAACATGGTGGGAATAGTTTACCACGAAATTAAAAGAAATAAAGCTTTGAAAACCTTCAAAACAGATATTACCAAAATGCCACCGCCGGACAAACTTATTCAAAAATAGGGATTTAATGGACTAAACTTCAATATTTTGGATGGGCTTTCAACACATCATACTACTTACCTAGTATGGAGGGAAGTCTTCAAACCAGGTCCAACTAAGCTAGGTCCATCAACCAAGTTCTCTTCACAAATAAATAGTTCAACACCAAATCAAATAAGGTTTCCATAAGGAAACACCATCATCAATATCCATGGGTTTTGGGTCAAACACCATATCTCACGAGATGGCTCACAAAGACATCTTCCTAAGATTCAAAGATAGAAAAACCGAAATCACGGTCAAACTTCAAAGTCAACATTAAATAAAACCCGACTTCACGCAAAAGGGGGGCGGAAACCCCACCACACGGGGGGGGAAAAACAAAAACACCAAGAAAAAAAAAAAAAACCGCGGCAACGAAAAAAAAAAACACGCCGGGGGGGGGGGGGGGAGGAGAGGGGGGGGGGGGGGAGGCCCCCCCCCCCCCCCCCCCCCCGCAGCCAGTCAAGCCGACGGAACAACTGACCCAAAGTTGGAGTTGTCCGCGGTGCACCAAAAAAAACGCCCGGCGGTGTGCACCAGAAACGCGTAAGCCGAACCAAAGGAGCCGGATGAAAAAAAAAAAAAAAAAATAATAAAAACAAGAAACAAAAACAAAGCGCCGCAACCACATATCTAAGGGGAAACCCAGATCCGGAAACGGAGAAAGCGAAACGGAGGCGGGAAAGAGGGAGGCGGAGACGGAAAGAGGAGCAGGAGCCCGGGAGAGAGAAACGAGAGAGGGCGGGAGAGAAAAAAGAGAGAAGAAAGAAACAGGAGAGAAAACAGAGAGATCGGGAGAGAGAAACAGAGAGGGAAAACGGGAGAGAGAAAATGGGAGAGAGAAACAGAGAGGGCAGGAGAGAGAAAACGGGAGAGAAAAACAGAGAGAGCGGGAGAGAGAAACGGGAAGGAGAAACAGAGAGGGCGGGAGAGAGAAAACGGGAGAGAGAAACAGAAGGGAAAGAGAGAGAACGGGAAACGGAAGGGGAACAGGGGAGGCGGAGAGACTACTCAGGCGAGTCTCTCCGCCTCAAACGTCTCGATCTGATGGAGTTGCAGAGCGGCTGATGGAGGAGTTGCAGAGCGGCTAGTCATGCGTCCTTCTACGATTGTGACAGGTAGCATCTACTTATCCTACAATCATGATTAGATGCCTAATTGTAAATGAAATTTGAAAAATTCCTATGGGCCTGTTTGATTACATGAATTTGAAAATTTCAAAATCTATGAAGTCATAATTTATAAAATTAACTGTTTGGTTAACCGAATATGTGGAGTGAAATCTATGGGTTTATTAGTGATTTTTGTGAATGTGCAAATGTTTAGTGTTTTTATAGTAGGGTTGAATCTACAGATTCACATTTTTAGTGTAAAAAGATGAATCTCTAGATTTCTGAATCTAGAGATTTTCACAACCAAACAGGTATAAATCTCGCATTCATGAATCCAGAGATTTCAAATCTCTGGATTATGTAACCAAACAGGCCCTAAAATTCTCTTATGAATTTCTAAATCTCGACGCAATTCTATTTTCCTCAACTCGCGAAATCAGAAAAAAAAACCCTAAAATCTCTCATGATTTTTCGTCTCTCCCTAAAATTGAAAAAATCCCTAAAATAGAGAACTACATGGAGACGCAAAAATAAAGATTACCCAGATAGAGACTAGAAAATCCCCATAAGGGGAGAGAAGAGACTAGAAAATAAAGAGAGATTTTATGAATTTTTTCAGATTTCATTTGAATTAAGCATCTAATTGTGACTCTAGGATAGTTAGATATCAGATGTGAGATGTCACAATCTTAGAGGGATATTACAGGAAAGAGAATTATAGAGGATATGAATCTAGTGGGAAAAAATCATTTGCTGTGTACATCTCTCTACTATGCACAGTGCAGCCCGAATCCAATACTACACAAATGTGAGGAAACACAAACTTCTACTGAAGAAGTTTTAATAGCTTTTATAATTAGAGTTGCTCTTCATCTTCCAACTTTGGAGTTGAAGAAGATTATCACGTGAAGTGCTTTTTTTCTCTGACATGACTCCCAGGAAATCAGCGAACTCTTGCTTCAAAGGATATCATTATCTATCATTTATAATGTGGTGATTTGATGGTTCGTAAAGGTTAGGTTTCAACTCCATGGAATAAAGGCTTTAAAAGAAAGGGAAGATTCTTCTGCGTCAAAGAAAATTTTGACTCAAACACTACAAAAGTTTTGCTACGCAATTTGCATTTGTATAGGATCTAACTCCCTCTTTTCTCTTTTTTTTATTTGGATCTCAATCTTGATGCTATTGCCAAGGCAACACATTGTTGTGTTGCTTTCGGCATCTTTAGAAGAAATTGTTCAAAAATTTGTTAATTATTGTGTTTTGGTGGAAAAAAAAGTGATTCTTTATTTCACTATCTTGCCCACTACTTGTATGTATCATATTTTATTGAACATAGCTTGGCAGCCGTAAGGTCAATTTTGGCGGATATTCCAAAACCCTAATCCAACATCAATTCTTAGTTAGATATAACTCTGTTTTTTTTTTTTTGGTAGAAGTTAGATATAACCAAGGTTCGAAAATTCGATTTAATTTCGGGTGTCGGTGGTCAGCGAAACCACCGAAACCCTTAAATGTCGGCGATATTTCGCCGACATTTAAACGAATTAAATTCAAATATTATGGGTCCCGTCATGGAACGAGCCCGATGAATATTTTAATACTTTTCCAAAACTACACATGATTCTTCCAGATTTTTCTCTCCAACACCAAAATTGAGATGTCACATCACTTTAAGACTTCTGTCTTTCTTTTTCTCTCTCTCTTTTTATTTCTCACGAGTCACGCCCTTACTTTTCTGGTTCTCTGCAATCACCATTGATGAACAGATGAAACTTAAACATCAAAAAAGAGAAAGTCGATTTCAGGTAGAGACTTAAAAGAGGTTTGTATTTGTTGATCGCAAGAGATTTTTGCAAATAGAGGCAGAAAGAGATAGAGAAGGGGTTCGTTTGTTCGCTGGAGATGATTTTGCAGAGAGAGGAAGACAGAGAAACAGTGGCAAGTTGCAGCGGTGACGGACGTCACTTATGGCTCGTCTTTGAGTCTTTGAGTGTGGTTTGAAGTGCTTCCTCTGTTTTTTTGGCAATTCTTATTCTCAATCCTCTGATCTCAGTTTCACAAAAGAATCAACAACAGAGTTAGCGGAAATAGCAGAACAAGTGAAAAAATCCACTAGAAAATGCAGAGAAACGGCGATATTTTGCCGATTCAACGAAATCAGTCGATTTGTCGACGAAATTCCGGCGACTTCCGGTATATTTCGTATCGCAGGTAGGTTTCGTATCGGTCTTGAGCGATACACCGAATTTTCTCTGATATTTCGCGACTTGTCGACGACATATTGAACAATGGATATAACTCCAATTGGTCTGGAATCAAGTTACATTGATCTAATTCTGAACAATTTTTAGGTTTGGGTTAGACCCATATTCCCAAGTGTAGAACATTTCTCTGACGACGTTACAACCACAAATTATATGGAACTCACAAGTAAAAACAATAAAATATTTTTTTAAAAAATCCCATCATCCAAACCCTATGGGCTCTCTGTAATTCGTGGTCGACAGCTGTTGGGGTAGACGATCCGAACTCCATATCCCCCCCTCCCCAAACTATGGAAAAGAAATGCAAGTGTAACGTAAGTTTTTTGGGATCTTTTGTCTTTATAGCTAGCTAGAGAATAATACTATCACAGGTGGAAGATAACATTATTTTCACATATATTTTAAGAGACTCATCTATAGTCTATTTTTACAGGATTCAAAGATAGATCTTCCTCCTGAATGTGTAATGAAAAGATATAAAGGGTGTACCATTTTTTATCTGATATGATTAAACTTGAAATTATGCAAAGGAAAAGAAAAAGAAGAAAAAGTTGGATGGTGATGTAAGGTTTAGCTTGAAGCCTTCTATCCTAACCCCACAAGTGAGGATCAGAAATCTCAATAGAGTTAGAAATTCTCAACTCAAACCATATTTAGATTCATGGAGGGCCAAGACTGATTCAATTCATCAAAAGCAAAGCTGCACCTTATCAGAAGTCATCTTCATAACCGAATGATTAAATTTTCATATAAGGTTCTTATCAAAGTGCTTCGTTGCATGCAGGCCTTATTTTCTTTTTATCATATATATATACACGCAAGGTTTAAAGTATTTCACGATACCATTCGATACTAACCGATACGTATCCATATTTGACCCAATTGATACGATATGTCTCAAAACGTCTCTCCATTGAATTACACTAAAATACATTAATTAGAGTGATACAATACTCGATACAAGATGTTACGTCTCTTAAAATCACCTGACCGATATGATATTTGACACCGATACTTTAAACCTTGTATACACGTCACTCTTGTTATATTCTATTATATTATAACATTCAATTTTTACTTTTTAATGTTCAATGGATCTTGATCGAGTCCTCCATTGTATTGTATGAATCACATCAATTAAAAGATAAAACCTTATCCATGATTCGAACTACTTTGTCTCAAGGAGATAAATTATATTTTTTGGGTGACATAAAGTTGACCCCTTCTAGTAGGGACTTAATCTAAAACACAATTATTGCTTCCATTGAAAAGGAATTCAAAGCACGAATTCATCTTCAGTGACTGAATGATGTAATAATTCTGACCTAATAAAATATCAAACTTCACTCGTGCTTAAGTACTGATATTTATAGACTCAAGGCAAGGTTTAAAGTATTTCACGATACCATTCGATACTAGCCGATACATATCCATATTTGACCCAATTGATACGATATATCTCAATACGTCTCTCTATTGAATTACACTAAAATACATTAGTCAGAGCGATACAATACTCGATACATGATGATACGTCTCTTAAAATCACCTGACCGATACGATACTCAATACCAATACTCTAAACCTTAACTCAAGGGATAGCAAGAAAAGAGAGGAGAGAGAAGGTCTGGAAGGATAAAAGTTCGAACTCAAATACTTTCTTAGTTTTACGATCTCTATATAAGAGGCTAAATACTACTTATATTAAAAATAGATCTATCTCTTATAGTAATTTAAATAATGATCTTAGATGTTGGTGAATTCACCTCCATGGTTGGAGAAGCTTGTGCTGTTAAGCATGGGGTGATGTTTGAAATGGTAAAATTTTTGCTGTGTAAATGTAATAGTTTACAAATTTAGGGGTGAAAATGTAATTTGCTAAAAGTTATAACTTTATCCCTCTTAAAAATCATTATCGATATTTATGTCATTCTTTTATGAATCGATTTGTTGGACCATACTAATCCAAGGACTATGCAAGTAAATATTGACATGCTACTCTAGAGATGGTCCTAACACTCTCTATTAATGGTAAAAGATTGATTTTAAGTGATTAGATGTCATTGAAGAGGATTTATCGTACAATTTACATGCGTTCAACCCGAATGATGTACGAGCGAAGCAATGTTTGACAATTTTAACATCATTAGTTTTTTTTGAACAAAGATTCATCAATAGAAGGCAGGCCAAGTAAAAGACCCATAATTTACAAAGCTAGAATTCACACCACTGACACGGCGACATATTGCTGACATGTCGGTGATTTTTTGTAGGGTGTTGATGAAAATTCGATCCTGGTTTCGAAGGGTGTTTAGGGTCATTTTGCCTTGAATTTTGTTGTGTAATCTAATTTGATACTAATAAACACTCGGGAACATTATTTGGCCTGAAACATCACTTAATCTAAAGTTTTTTATTGGCACATGTCTGGCTATATGCGGGCACAACTAGAAGTTTGGAAAATTCATATAAACTAATATAAATATGCAAAGAGAACACAAATGCACAACTAATGAATAGATGTACTAAAATTTACAATTCATTATACAATTATGTTGAGTATGGTTCATGCTTCACATTTTGTTACCGACAAACACAGGGTTTGCTCACTTTGACAAAAATTGAACGAAAAATCGGTGAAAAACCGAATGAATCTTTATTAAATATGTAAATTGGGCGATGTATCGCCCAAATGTCGACATTTGGCCCTCTTTATGTATAATTTGTGTCATTGGGGGAGTCGTGTTGCCCCTAGCAATATATCGCCGACACAGTGTACCGTGATATCACCGGAGGTGTTATGATAACAGTTGAATCTACTTGGATATGGCTTTCCCAGCCTGGTCCGACACTCCTATGAATCTATGATGATGTAAAATCGTTTCTGATGCTAAAATGTGTTGAAGAGGGACCAACGTTTTTGTGAAATTTTAACGTAATCAGCCAAAGTGGGTGTGGACAATTTCCTACCCGGGCCAAGCAGGGAGAAAGGCATTTTAACTGAACTCTTTCTGTTCTACCCAAAAAAAAACTGAACTCTTTCTGACCAGATATTATGAGAGAGAGAGGTAAACACCACATGACATGTTAAATATGAAGGAAAACAGCTCAGTTGGAAAGAACAAATGTAATCTTCTTGCAGGAAGTTCAGATACAGCTTTCTCCTTTCTCCTTTCTCCTTTCTCCTTTCTCCTTCTTCTTCTTCTTCCTCCTCATTATTTTGCTTTTTTTTTTTCTTCGTCTTTTTTCCCTGGGTTCTCAAGTTCGTTCTGACTCTTTTGGGTTCAGTTATTGGTGCTCGCATTGCAATCAAAAGGGTTGTCAAAAAGTGGGCAAATCACTAGAGGGATTGTGATCTCTGAGAAAGAATAGGCTTAGGAGAAAGCAGATCTCTTTTCAACTGCTTTTCTTTGCTTCTTTTTTGAAACGTTAAATGGATATCCACCCAACCAAGCTTGGACCCCCAAAAAGTATCTTGAGTGGGGATGACCTCGGCTCTCTTAAAAATCCCTTGCTCTCCCACCATGGCCATTGTGAAGCTTCATTGCCGAGAATGGAAGCCCACAAGGAGGAAACCTTGGAGAACCAGAGTAGCCACCATACCCTGCAAGCACCATTAGGGACCACCTTCCTTAGAACCTGTTTCAATGGACTCAATGCCTTATCAGGTATGTGTTTCTCTGTTTGAAGATGTTTTCTTGTGAAATTCTGGCCTTTTTTGTGTCATCATTGCTTATGTTTGTGATAAATCCCTGTCTTACTCCTTTGCCGATATGACTTCTATTAATTTTTTTTTAATCATTTTCTGACTTGCTTCCTACTGAGTTATAACCGAGTTGGCCCTCTGTTGCCGAGTTTGTCTTTGATTTTACTAGTGAATTGTTTCTTTGATTTGCAGGAGTTGGTATACTATCAATCCCATATGCACTTTCTGAAGGAGGGTGGCTGAGTCTGCTATTCCTTTTGATCATTGCAATGGCTTGTAACTACACAGGTCTACTTCTAAAAAGATGTATGGATGCACACCGAGTGGTTAAAACCTATACTGATATAGGTGAGCTTGCTTTTGGCTACAAAGGAAGAGTACTGATAGCCATGTTCATGTACCTTGAGCTGTATCTAGTTGCTGTGGAATTTTTGATATTGGAGGGTGATAATTTGGAGAAGCTGTTTCCAAACATGAGTTTCCAAGCTGCAGGGTTTAGACTTGGTGGGAAACAAGGTTTTGTTATGATAGCTGCTCTTGTCATCTTGCCCACAACATGGTTAAGGAATTTGGGTGTACTTGCCTATGTCTCTGCTGGTGGGGTTTTGGCTTCTATCATTGTTGTGGTCTGTGTTGCTTGGGCCGGTTCAGTGGATGGTGTTGGATTTCATGAAAGAGGAAAGCTTTTGAATTTAACAGGACTGCCCACTGCAATCAGCTTATATGCCTTTTGTTACTGTGGTCATGCAGTTTTTCCTACATTATGCACTTCCATGAAAGATAAAAGCAAGTTCCCCAAGGTAAGAATGCTACCATTTCAATCTTCTCTTCCCAATTAATCCTCAAGTCCTTACCAGACATGAAGTCCTGGTTTCTCCTTACAGGTGTTGGTGGTTTGCTTTATTCTTTGCACCCTCAACTATGGATCAATGGCTGTTCTGGGTTACTTGATGTATGGAGAAGATTTGAAATCACAAGTGACATTAAACCTTCCTGTTGGAAAGCTTAGCACAAAGATAGCAATCTACACCACATTAGTCAATCCGTTCACTAAGTATGCCATCATGATCACCCCGATTGCTTCAGCTATTGAAGATTGGTTCCCATTCCAAACAAGTAGACCAATGAGCCTCCTTATTAGAACATTTATATTGGTCAGTAATGTCGTCGTAGCTCTGACAGTCCCATTTTTTGCGTACCTAATGGCATTCATTGGTGCATTTTTGAGTGTGGTTGTCTCGATGTTGCTGCCGTGCATCTGCTACCTCAAGATCTTCAAATCCTCAAGAAACTTCAGTTTAGAGTTGGTAATTATTTGTGGGATCTTGCTACTGGGGACCATAGTTGCAGTGTTAGGCACTTATACTTCTCTTAGGCAGATTGTTGAACACCTGTAAAAACATCTTAATCGAAAATGTAAAACCAGCTATTAATTTCAAGTGCAATGGAAGATCTAGAGAGATGTTAAATAAATGGCTAGACAACAAAACCCACAAATACAACCAACAGAGTGGGAATAACATAATCTACAAGAGTGAAAATCGCCCTTGGTTCCTTTGCTTGCTTGGAACTTTCAAAATTTAGTCATCTTGTGCCATGTTGTGTATGTACCATTGGATCCTTCATCAAATAAAGGGGATAATGACATTATACATCTTCTGACTCTCCTTCAACCCAACAGTTGTTCACAGAACTAGACCCATTTACAGAGATAACTAGTGTCCGTTTATCAATGGTTTCTCCTCCTAAGTGGTTATTTCTTCTGCCTCTTCACAAAGGGAAGCTTATGAGTGATTATCAGAACTCCCGTGGGAACTTCCATTCATCGGTGCCAAGTGTAAGACTAATCTTAGTGTTTCATCCACTGCCAGAGAAACAGAAGCCATTAAGCTTATGAGTGATTATCAAAACTAAAGCTTTTCTTTTGCTGCTCTACTTGTAATTGGTGATTGGGTGGCTAGAACTATTGTAGAGGACACTTTTATCTTTGATGTCTTGTAATTGATCCTGGTATCAAATCACCTGCTTTTCTCTCATAAAGTTAAAAATGATTTTCCAATAAAGATTGTGTGGATATTCTCCTCGTATAATATCCATTGATGGGTCAACGTAGATGAGCAATGTAATGTTGGTGATGAGATCATTCTGGGCATATTCCTTTACTGAGGTTTGGGTTGGTGACTCACAATATTTAATGAGTATTGTCTTCTCATCATTTATCTTTTTACAGTCCAACCCTAAGAGCTTTTAAGAGACAAATATGCAGGGACGAGAGGCTTCTTTGCTTCTGTTCTTGAATTATCTTCTTTGTATTCTTGCAATCCTTGGCTTGCTGGTATTAAGAGAATGGTGAAAACTTGAATGATTATATCTGCAACAAACATGTGAGAAATTTTGGAGCTAGTGCTGTACTATAAACTGGCAACAGGGCATTCTTGCTGCAAACGATAGGGACAAATCAATACATATCTCTGGATGGTCCAACAAGTTTAACAATCCGGATGAAAAGAAAAAAGCAAGCAAACAGAAAAAAATGATGAGATTCCTGTCCCAGGAAAAATTTTACCCTCTGTAGTATCCACAGACAGATTACCCAGGAAAAAAAGAGAGACTAGTAACCATATTTGGATTAATTTATCTGATTCGATTATATATCGAACAATATTAAAGAAAACTTGTGACATAACCAAACAGTTCCTCGTTTTACCAACTCATTGATGAGTAGAAAGCTCCAAAACGTGATTCAAGCCAACCAAATATGCTTAAAACAACACAAATTTTTTGATGGTGATGAATAATAGAAAGAGTTGAAGCCATACACTCCATTTTTTACCCCTCTGCTTTTCCTGCTCCAATTTTATTCTCAATTTATCTTCTGTGATCATGCCCACCATTGAATCTTCCACCATCATCAAGATGTCCACCTCCACCCTTTTGGTGAGTTCCACTCAAGGTCTCACTAGTGTGGGATTTGCCTTTTATGTTATCAGGCAAGGGGAGTAAGTGATCTATGTATTTTCTAAAACTAAAGTCATCCACAGATAATCATCTCTGATAAGAAAGAAGCAACTCTGCACCTTGTTTTCCAGTGGAAACAGACCTGGAAAGCATTGACCCCTGCACCAAGCTTCTTGTCCACGACTACACAACCCTTCTTAAGTAAGTCAAGCCACACAATACTCATAGTGCAAAATAGAAGAGACATGTTTCAACTATAAGTAGTGGCTATGACAAAAGCAAGCTACTTAGTGAAGCAAATATTTAAATACAACACACAACAAATTAGTCAGCACATCATGCAAGAACAAAGAGAGCGACATTGACACAATATTATTTTTGCTCCATTGTGAAATGATAGTGGGTTCAAATCTGGAAACAACTTATATAAAAAACCAGGGTACCAGGTCTAAAATGGTGAAAACCAAACAAGACACTGGGTATGCCCTACATGACTCCCTTGTACTAACCTATACTTAGTCAAAACTAAGATACTCAAAGTGTCTGTCTGATTCCTTCCAAGAAAAGTCTTTCTCACCCACAAAGCCACTCCATCTCATCCCACATTCCCACTTGGAAACTCAGTTGACAAGAACTGTATAGCCACTTTTATACCTAAACTCAGCTCATCCTGGCCTAAATTGCATCCATGATTGGCAGTACTTGGCTGTGATTCAAAACATTCCTATGGCAAGATTCATTTTATACGGTAATCTACCTACTACAATAGGCACAACTTGTAGCCTGAGAACCCAGACAAATGTTTTCAAGCACTTGCTTGACATGGGAGGCTAGTCATCAGATATTCAGATGTGCATTAGCAGTAGCAGTGGACCTGGATGCTGGCAATGATTGGGTGGCTAATGATGGACAACCTTCAGGGGTTCTATTCATCCAATGGTGGTAGGAGCTGCAAGGGGTGGCTCGTGGCAGAGAAGAAAGCAGGGAGAATATGCAGGAGAGGCTGCGGGAGAAAAGGGCAGTGGAAATGGAGTGGGTTATGGCAACTTAGGGAGTAAAAAATTAAAATGGAAGAAAAAGAAGTGAAAGTTTGCTTGCTGGGGATATCAGAAGATACCTCTGAGTAAATATAGGGTAAGTATAAGGGACTCACAGAGCTTCCCTATGAACTATATCAAAGTAAAAATTTTGAATGGTGACAAGCCAAATAACCAAATTCAAAAGCCATTGCCTTGACATGGAGCTTAGTGCATGTTGAATAGATTTTTTTTTTTTGGTAAAACAGCACTTCATTCATTGAAGAAAGAAAAGTACAAATATATGAAGAAAAGAAAAATACAGACCCACATGTTGAATAGATTTTGTAAGTCTATGTTTTAGTTGTATTTGTAATTGAACTTACTAGTATTAGGATAAAATTACAATTATATTGAGATTACGGTTTTAAGTTTCCTTATAAATAGTCTTTGTGGAATAATCTAAATGTATCAATTCCTTCAACGGATTTGCCCATCTCGAGGATAGGGATTGGGGGCAACCAAAGGGTAGTACTTTGTGAGTGTGAGGTTTTTAAAATAGTAAAATCTCCTTTTCTCTCTGGTGGACGTAGGTAAAATTTTGTCAAACTACGTTAAATTTCTTTTGTATATTTTGCTTGTATTCTTCTCCATTCGTATTTATGCACTTATATCCCTAACAGAGTGTATGTCATATACATATATAAGAGTTGATTACTTTCAACTCCATGGCTACAGAGGAAACAAAGGGAATGTACAGGAATTGAACACACATCATTAGTAAGAGAAAGAGTTTTTTACGTATATGTCCTCCTAGTGAACAATAAATTAATGTTGGGTCCGTTTATTTCAATATATTATGTTTAGGTCCCAACCAGAGTACGATGTTAAGTATTTTCAAATTTCAACCAAGAAAGGCCAAAATACCCTTTGATTGTTTAAACAAAATATGTTATGATTAAACAACCCTTTTGTGATTCACAATATATTTTTTTAAACTATATATTAATTAGTGTTTATTGACAGAAATTATGTCTTTTTTAAACTATATTAATTAATGCTTAAACTTCATTTATTTTATTACCCAACCGTGGTCCTCTCCACCACCATCACCTCCATCTCCGGCGAGAGTATAGCTATTGGTTGAAGACCACCTTCGTCCAACATAATCTAAACCTTCAACCGCGACATTGTAATGCACAAACCCCACCCTCACCCTAAACAGGTTGTCGCCATTGCAGCTCCCTCTGCTGCAACCGCGACCACACATAGATTCTGCAAATCCCTGAACCCTGCAGGGAGAAATTATTGAAATGAATAATGATTTATGTGTGGGAGTGTACCACCACATCTGACACAAATGTTTTTTCATTTTTGGTTTTTTTGGAAGGGGGTGAGGGAGGGTGTCAATTTCAATTCCCTTAACTTTACTTGCAAATAAATAGATGAACATCTGCAAGAACCAGACAAACAAGGAATCAATGGAGTTCTCTACAGTTTAGGAGGAAAGAATATTCTTCCACAAAGAAATTCCCCTTAATAGTGAAAGATTGATTTAGGAAATTTATCTGTGTTCAGCCAAAATAGTTATATGGACCAAACAGGGTGGGTGGGGATTGACAATTTCAATATCCTTAATACATTTTATTTTTTTAAACAAAGATTCATTAATTGAATACGGGCCAAGCAAAGGACAAGGAGTTTACAAAGCTGGAATCACCATGAACCTTAGGGTAGAAGAAAGCCAAAACTAAGAAAAATAAAACTTGTAACCTCCCCCCAAAAAAAAAAAAAAAAAAAAAAACTCCAATAGCTGCGGCAAACTGTGTTGCGGATGCTCTATCTAGGAAGGCATCATCTGTGGCAAGCATGATGATTTGGACTAATTCTACTACGTGGCTTCTTGATCTTTGTTATCAAAAGCATCTTTTTATTGGTCTGTACTGATGTAAGGACCATACACTAATTAGTAAGCAGTGATTTATTATTCTAAAGATCTTATAAACAAAAAACTTATTATGCTGAAGATAGTCCCCCACTCTTGTTTTTTGGTAAGTAAGAAAATTATTCGAGTCTTGAGGATGAGAACAAACAAAGATCCATGAGCAAAGGAGTGGAAGAGGGCTTGAGCTCTCCTACCTAGGTGAACAGCCATTGAGTTGATCTGCCTAGATATGGCTTTCAAGGCTAGGTCCGACACTTAATTGATGATGGAAAATTGTTTCTACAGGATAAAATGTGGTTAAGAGGGACCAAGTTTGGTGTGCAAATTTAATGTATTCAGCCAAAAATGGGTGTAGTAAGCAGGGGGAGCAAGAAGCTTTAATTGCAAAGTTTCTGGACCAGACAATGTGGGAAGGGGAGAGAGAAGAGAGGAGTAAACACCACATGGCATGTTAAGTATGCAGCAACAGTTCAGCTGGAAAGAACAAATGTAAACTTCTCCCAGGAAGTTCAACTGCAGCTTTCTCCATAATTCTTCTTTCTTTTTCTTCCCCTGGGTTCTCAAGTTTGTTCTGACCTTTTGACTCAATTGTTGGAGCTCATACAGCTATTAAAAGGTTTATCAGAAAGTGGGCAAATCATTAGAGGGATTGGGAGCTCTGAGAAAGACTAGGCTTAGGAGAAAGGAGATTTCTTTTCAACTGCTTTGCTTTGCTTTCTTTTTTAAAATTTTGATGTTCAATTGAATGGATATCCACCCAACCACACTTGGACCCTCAAGTATCATCAGTGGGGATGGCCCCGGGCTCTTAAACATCCCCTGCTCTCCCACCATGGCCTCGGAGAACCAGAGCAGACACCAGGCCCAACAAGCACCATCAGGGACCACCTTCCTCAGAACTTGTTTCAATGGAGTAAACGCCATATCAGGTCTGTGTTTCTCTGGTTGCAGATGTTTTCTTGTGAAAATGTTGCCTTTTTCATGTGTCATTGCTTATCTTTGTAAGTCCTTGTCTTACTCTTTACCCATGTGACTTCTATTAAATTTTTATATCACTTTCTCACTTGCTTCCTACTGAGTCATAACCAACTTGGCCTCTTTCTTGCTGAGTTTGTCTTTGATTTTACTAGTGAAATGTTTCTTTAATTTGTAGGAGTGGGGACACTATCAATCCCATATGCACTTTCTGAAGGAGGATGGTTGAGTTTGGTTTTCCTTTTTATTATAGCAGTGGCTTTTAACTACACAGGTTTACTTTTAAGAAGATGTATGGATGCACACCAATTGGTTAAAACCTATACTGATATAGGTGAGCTTGCTTTTGGCTACAAAGGAAGAGTAATGATAGCCTTGTTACTGTACCTTGAGCTGTATCTAGTTGCTGTGGAATTTTTGATATTGGAGGGTGATAATTTAGAGAAGTTGTTTCCAAGCATGAGTTTTCAAATTGGAGGCATGAAACTTGGTGGGAAGCAAGGTTTTGTTCTAATAGCTGCCCTTGTAATCTTGCCCACAACATGGTTAAGGAATTTGGGTGTACTTGCCTATGTCTCTGCTGGTGGGGTTTTGGCTTCTATCATTGTTGTGGTTTGTGTTGCTTGGGCCGGTTCAGTGGATGGTGTTGGATTTCATGAAAAGGGAAAGCTTTTGAATTGGACTGGATTGCCCACTGCAATGAGCGTCTATGCCTTCTGTTACTGCGGTCATGCAGTGTTTCCTACTTTCTGTACTTCTATGAAAGATAGAAGCCAGTTCCCCAAGGTAAGAATATTGCTATTTTCCCTTTCAGATTAGTTCTTAGAGTCCTTACAAGACATGAAGTCCTAGTTTCTCTTTACAGATGTTGATGATTTGCTTTATTCTTTGCACCCTCAACTATGTATCAATGGCTGTTCTGGGTTACTTGATGTATGGAGAAGATTTGAGATCTCAAGTGACATTAAACCTACCTGTTGGAAAGCTTAGCACAAAGATAGCAATCTACACCACATTAGTCAATCCATTCACTAAGTATACGATTATGATCACCCCGGTCGCTTCAGCGATTGAAGATATGTTTCCTTTCCAAACTAGTAGGCCAATAAGCCTCCTTATTAGAACATTAATATTGATCAGTAATGTCGTCGTAGCACTTACAGTTCCATTTTTCGCATATCTAATGGCATTCATCGGTGCATTTCTGAGTGTGGCTGTCTCAATGTTGCTGCCATGCATCTGCTACCTCAAGATCTTCAAGTCCTCAAGGAGCTTCAGTATAGAGTTGGTGATTATTGTTGGGATCTTGGTACTGGGGACCATAGTTGCAGTGTTAGGCACTTATACTTCTCTCAGGCAGATTGTCGAACACCTGTAAAAACATTACTTCCTTTCCTCTTTCTGTAATTTCCACTTAATCAGCAAGCAATATAGCTTCCAAAAAGGTTGCTTAACTCCACACTCCAGGCCTCTTTTACATTACATACACCTTAACACAAAAGGAAAACCCTGAAAGAGAAATTTCTGCGAAACTAGACAATGGATGGAAGGAGCTGCTTGGACTCAATGCAGATGTTAATTCACCATGACATCTACTGTCCAAAGTTCCTATTGAAATTGTAAAATTAGATGTCATATTCAACACGATTGACATTAACAATGTTATCTTTTCACCAATTCTAACAAAAAAACATGGAGGAGACTGATTGATATTCCAAATAGTAGCAATAATTTTGTTGGGTCATCAAGCAATGTAACAAGAGCAGCAATTCTAATATTCCTGCCACAAACTTTGCTAATTTTGCATGGATTTTGAGGATTTAGCATGTCTCTAGAAGTAGAACTAAGCTGAATTGAATTGGCAATATATGGAAACCGGATTTGCAAAGAATGAAATACTTTCAAACAACAGTAATGATGGACTACCTTGCTGACATTGCGATTAGGAGACCAGTGATGGAGGAATTTGTCGAAGTAATTAAAGTCTCCTGGGACGAATTACAACTCCCTTGTGTTCTCCCGATGCTTTATGGCCACAAAAATTTTGAGAAGGGTAGGCATAGGAGACACACTGTGAGTCTCATTTCTAATTTTTTTATGTGTGGGTCCTAATCAAACTAACATAGTTAACCGCTGTTAAGTGTATTCAAATTTCAAACTAAAGGGACCAAAATACCCTTAGGTTATTTAATACAATGTGTTATGACTAAAATATCCTTTAACTATTCACAATATAGATTTTTTGTAAGCTACATATTAATTATGGCTAACCGTCTTAGCCTTGTTAGGACCCACGTAATATACTGCACCAAAACTTAAAGGGACTCAACATTAGTTTATGGTCCATTAAGAAGACTCATACATAAAAATTTCTAATATTAATATTGGCAGGACTTCACCCTTAATCCCGAAGGGATTCAAACTCTAATATTCTTGTGGAAGCATTAGTCTTTTGCCAATTGAGCCACTCCTCGAAATTAAAAATACCATATTTCATTACAGTATTAAGAAAATATCATATTTTAAAAAATAAATTTCTATCTTATCCAATATTTCATTGACTTTTGAGAATGGAAAGAACCCACATTTTCTCCAGTTATTGTTTTAGTGTTGAGTCCCATGATTTGTTCTGACACTTCTAATATCTATACAAACAAATTGTTTATTTTTGTGCTAAAAGAAAATAACACAAACAAATTGTTTGAAATGGTTAGAAAAGCATTGTTAATCATGGTGTCTCTTACTATCGCTCCATTGTAGGATTCTTAACCATGTATAACCTTATTAATGCTATAATTGATTAATAGAATTTCCTTAACTTTATTGTACATAAAGATTCAATCTCTTAGTATTATGCACTTAAGTTCTTCATAGCTTTCCAATCTCATGAAATTTAGGAATTAATTCTTTTTAGAAAAACATTTGAAGAACGCAATAGTTGTTATAATGAGTGCCCAACAACATAGATATGTCATGATTTCTTTATCATTTGAATGATATGACTTTTAGAGGACATTATAATGATTTTGTGATATTAACTTCAAAAATATCCAACTCGAAAAAAGTTCTTGGAAAAAGGAAAAAAAAAAAAAAAAAAAAAAACCTCTGGCGGTTATTTAATTGCATCTTCGTTTCTAAAAAAACGATGATTTATACTCACTGGATCCAAAAAATCTAAAAGAATTCAATGACGTCAGGTTTTTTCAAATATTAAAGATGTTTTATATTTTCTTTCCAATTTGCATTTCTATTGGTTTTTGTTTTTATTTTTTATTTTTATTTTCCTTGTAGAAAACGTGTTTAAATTTAACCGATCTGTGCTTTCTTTTTTAATGTAAAACCGTTTTCATCGACTCCAACTCAGCTAAGATCATATCGAAATTAATTTGTCACAGATTCATGCACTTTGATAATTTGGTGCCTATCATGAATAGCTTTAGCCTCCATTGATGCAGCTGAGCGTGAAGAACAAATTGAGCAATATATTGTTACAACTCGCGACCAAGATCCTGAATTATACGAACCCTATTTCCCATGGAAGAATTCTCCTCTCAGGCTTCATTAGGCTGCGTTTGTTTGCAAAGGTGGGGTGGGAAAAACAAGAGTGGAAAAGAAGAAGAAAAAAAAAAAAAAAAAAACCTGTGGGTCCTATGTATAATGGGGTGGGGAAAAAGAAAGTAATATAAAGAAAAGGATTTTGTGAAAAAATGATAATGGTGGGTCCTACTATATACGTTTTTCAACTTTTCCACAAAATCCCATCAAATATGTGAGATTTTAGAATGACTTGGATGGGAGAATTGGGTTGTCATATCACCCCAAGCAACCAAACAATCTACTATTTTGAAATTTAAGGGAAAAATAAGAAATCTATACTTTTTTCAAGAATTTTCCCACCCCACCTTTATTCTAATAAACAAATGCAACCTTAATAAAAATAGACATCTTGAAGGTATCTTGTTCTTCCTTCAGGTTTTATCCTCGCATGAAGAGGAAACCTCTTTTGTACTTTTCAAAAGGCTTTTTTTTACTAGTGTTAGCAAGTTTTAATGGATTTAAAATCCTTTTGAATTAATGTATCAAAAAAAAAAATCCTTTTGAATTCTAATTTAAAAAGCGTTTCTATCTAGTTTGATCATAGGAATTGTGTCAAATTTTTTTTCTTCTTCTTTTCTTTGCTCAATCATTAATTTATACATAGATTGTGTGCCTTATTCTTGACTTTCTTGTAAGTTTTCTCTCTAAATAAAGACGAACGATTTCTATTTCGTCTGCTTTTCTAGATTATTCAACTGTGTTGCACCTTCTCATTATTCTGATATATTCTAAAGTTAGAATGATTCATTTTCTTTATCGATAGTCTTTTTTTTTTTTCACTTTATTCTGTCACATATTTAAAAAATATTTTTTTTTTTATTAATTCCTCTGATTTGTCACTCCACTTCTCTTCACTAGGAGAGTCAGGCTTAGTTCATCTTCTTGTCGGTCTGGAGAGACTATTTTTGATAATATTTATTATGAACTTGATTGGACGGGAATTACATACAAAAGAGATTTGGTATCATATAAGGGTAAATAGGATTGATCAAATGGGAAAAAATCGTCTGCTGTGCACATCTCTCTGCTGTGCACAGCAATGCACTACAAGAATACTACACGTTAAAAATGCCAAATAGAAGGCCAAGATTAAAAGACTGATTTTTGAGTAGAAAGAAACTCAGTTTTCAAACCCAGTTTTGAAACCCATTTAGACTATATCCACCTATTTCTAAAAACTCAATTAAAAGCTCTTCTCAACTCCGATCGCTTCCTTCACCGGATCCACACTCCCGTCCCATCGATCGTAAGTTGTTTTTGGGTAGAAGCAGAACCAATCGATGGAATGTAATAGAGGATTAGAATTATGATATGTGAATCTTGATTAAAGAACAGGGGAGAAGAAGAACTGAAGAAAGTAGAATCTGTAATGTTCATAATGGCCATGGCTTATGTGCAGAGCTTTGCTGGCAATTTCCGTTATTGTTTGAGCTCCACAGCTAACCTAAAGCAACATTCGAACCAAAACCAAGTAAGAGTGGCAGCTCTTCCAATACCCATTTCAAGAAGATCTGCTCTTACGAACTTTCCAAGCTTTTGGGCAAAAGTAAAATTCATTATCGGTGAAACTGTAACTCTCGAATCGATTTGAGAAAAGTTCTACAGTGCTTGGGATTGCATTCGAACGCCCTGGTAAATGGTGACCAGAGTGGGATTTTAATTAATCCTTTAAAATTGTGAAAACACCCAAATGATGCCAAGCCGTTATTTCTACAGTGCTTCTTGTTTCTCAAATTTCTGATTAATTTTTAGTATTCGATGAAGTTTGATTTCATTCATTCATGGTGGGTGTTCTTTTCTTTTGGGATATTTTAATGGGAATCCTTAATCTTCCCAGTATAACAGTGACAGCTGAAGTTGGAAAAAAACGATGCGGAGGAAGAAGGTTATCTCAAAGGTGAGGGAAATCAATCTCTAATTTCTGATGTGGAATAAAATGATGTTGGTGAATTAGTTTGCAGGTGAATCTTGGTGCTATTTGAGGAGGAAACGATGTTGAAGAAGAAAGGGACTGCAGATCCGGTGAGGGAAGTCGGACGTGAGAAGTGATTGATCTGATAGACACAAATAAAGTGGTCTGTTCCTCTTATAGATTTTTATTTTGCTAGCAGCTGCTTTTCATTGATTCAGCTTAGCCAACCATTACCGGAATAACCCTTAAAAATGAATTTGATAAATCGAAAGTCAAATGATATTAATAGAGATCACCTCTAATACTTTTCATTTCATCATATTGGGAGGAAAATAGACTTACCCAACAAAAAAATAAAACAAAAGGTAAAGTAAATTGAAGACAATTTTATTCTCTTATGATGCTTCATAAAATGCGAAAAGAAAAAACTATTTTAGATTTAAAGAATATATATATATATATATATATATATATATATCAAAAAACATAAGTTTCTTTTTTTGTTTTGTTTTTTTTTTTTTTTTCTTTTGAAATATGATTTGTTATTCCTTATAGGGATATATTCTTCTTGTATCACATATCATTCCGTTTAAGCAGCAATGTTTAAAAATTATAACGTTTTACTTTTTCTTATAAAGATTTTAATATCTTTTCAAAAAAAATATCAGTTTTTTTTGGGATCTGAGATATATTTGGGTCAACTTACACACCTTGACTCCATCCTCAAAGAAAACTTTAATATTAAGAGATTTTTACATGTGTGTCCTTTTAGTGGACTATAAACTAATATTGTGTTCTTTTAGTGCAATATTTTATGTGTGTATCCTAATCAAACTAACGCAATTAGCTACCGTTAAGTGTATTCAAATTTCAAATTGGAGGGACCAAAATACCTATCAGGTTATTTATTACAATGTATTATGAATAAAATGCCCTAACTATACACAATCTAGATTTTTTTTTGCTTAATGACAAAAAAATTCTAATTAATTAATATATCTATAAAAAAAAAGAAGGATAATTGTATGAAATTGTTAATCATGGTATATTCTGTGGCTCCACTGTAGGATTCTCAACCATGTCTAACCTAATTGATGCTATAATTGATTTGTAGAATTTCAATTTTCTCCAATATCTTAACTTCCTTTACCTTATTGCACATAAAAGATTCAATCTCTTAGTATTAGGCACTTAGTTCTTCACGTCTCCCAATCTCACGATAGGAATTAACTTCTTTTTAGAAAAAAGTTTGAAGAACCCAATAGTTGTTATAACTTTCATGAAAAATATAGTTTATCATATTGTATTAGTGCGAAACAACATAGATATGTCATGATTTCTTTATCATTTGAATGATATGACTTTTGGAGTACATTGTAATGATTTTGTGATATTAACTTAAAAAATAATCCTACTTTGAAAAAAGTTCTGTGAAAAAAAAAACTTTAGCGGTTATTTAATTGCATCTTCGTTTCTAAAAAACCAGCTTTCATACTCCAACTCAGCTATGGCATAGATCATATCGAAATTATTTTGTCACAGATTCATGTACTTTGATAATTTGGTGCCATCATGAATGATTTTAGACTCCATTGATGCAGCTGAGAATGAAGAACAAATTGAGCAAGCTACTGTTATAACTCGCGACTTGGATCTTGAATTATACGAACCCTATCCCCCTTGGAAGAATTCTCCTTTCAGGCTCCATTAGTAAAAATAGGCAGCTTGAAGGTATTCTTCTTCTTCCCCCAGGTTTTATCCTAGTTTGAAAAAAGAAACCTCTTCTGTACTTTTCAAAAGGCATTTTTTTTTAATAGTGTTAGTAAGTTTTAATGGATTTAAAATCTCTTTTGGATTCTAATTTAACATGAGTTTCTATCTAGCTTGATCATAGAAATTGTGTTAAAAGTTTTTTTTCTTTTTTTTTTTCCTTTTTCATTTTCCAATCATTAATTTATACATAGATTGTGTGACTTATTCTTGACTTTCTTGTAGGTTTTCTCCCTAAATAAAGATGAACTGTTTCTATTTCGTCTGTTTTTCTATATTATTCATTTGTGATGTGGCTGTATCTTCTCATTATTCTGAGATTCACTTTAGGGACATTCGTCTTTATGATCATCATAAAGCCAAAATGATTCATTTTCTTCATTAGTCATTCTTTCACATTCTTCTATCACATATTTAAAAGAAAATTTTTTTATTAATTAATCTGTCCCTCAACTTCTTGCGTCATTAAGAGAGAGAGGTTTTGTTCATCTTCTTGTCATTTTGTCATTTTGGAGAAACTATTTTTGATAATATATATTATCAACTTGGTTGGGACGGGAATTACAAAAGGGATTTGGTATCATATAAGGGTAAATAGGATTGATCAAAATGGAATTCTTCAATTTGTTCTCGTCTTCAAGATGATTTTCTCCACTTTGACTCATTTTGACAAGATCTGATAGATTTGTGTAAAGTAGTCGATTCCTCTTGTAGATTTTTATTTTGCTAGTAGTTGCTTTTCATTGATTCTGTTTAGCCAAACCATTGCCAGAAGAACTCTAAAAAATGAATTTGATAAATCGAAAGGCAAAGGATATTAATAGTAATCACCTCTAATACTTTTCATTTCATCATATTGGGAGGAAAAGACTTATCCCAAAAAAAAAAATAAATAAATTTTTATTCTCTTATGATGCATCATAAAATGCAAAATAATAATAATAATAATAATAATAATAATAATTTAAAAATTATATATATCAAAAACATAAGTCTTTTTTTTTTTGTTTTTTTGAAATATGATTCATGATTCATTATTCCTTATAGGAATATATTCTTCTTATATCACATATCATTTCTTTTAATCAGTAATGTTTAAAAATTATAACATTTTATTTTTGTTATCAAGATTTTAATCTTTTTTCAAAAAAATGTCGGTTTTTTTTTTTGGATCCGACATATATTCGGGTCAACTTATGCAACTATATCCGTAAGGAAAACTTTAATATTAAAAGATTTTTACATGTGGGTCCTACTAGTGAACCCTAAATTAATGTTGGATTCTTTTAGTGCAATATTTTATATTTGTAGCCCAATCAAACTAATACAGTTAGCTACCGTTGTATTCAAATTTCAAATTGGAGGGACCAAAGTACCTCTCAGGTTATTTATTATAATGTGTTATGACTAAATGCCCTAACTATTCACAATATATATATTTTTAGAATTACATATTAATTGACGCTTAATGACAAAAAAAAATGCTAAGATTTTATTTTTATTTTTTTTATTTGAGGTGTATCAAGTCAATCACCTTACGCTATATCCTCATGTGGGTCCCCTTAATGGACTATAAACTAATGTTGGGTCTTTTTAGTGTAATATTTATGTGTGAATACCAATCAAATAACATCGTTAATAGTTGTTAAATGTATTCAAATTTCAAACCTAAAGGGACCAAAATACCCCTTAAGTTATTTAATACAATATGTTATGACTAAAATATCCTTTAACTATTCACAATATAGATTTTTTAAATCTACATATTAATAATGGCTAACCATCTTAGTCTGGTTGGAACCACCCGTAATATACTGCACTAAAAGGACTCAACATTAGTTTATGGTCAATTAAGGGGACTCATACATAAAATTTATAATATTAATATAGGCAGATTCAAACTCTAATATCATTGTGAAAGCATTGGTTTTTTACCAACTGAGCCACTCCTAGAAATTAAAAATATCATATTTCATTACGCTATTAAGAAAATACCATATTTTGAAAAAAGGAATAATTACTACTGGCCCCCTGTACTTTGATTTTATTACCATTGTATCCCTGTACTTTTCAAAATTACTAATCAAACCTTTAACTTTATTTATAATTACTATTGCCCCCTTACCGTTAAGTTCCGTTAGTTTATTGATTATGTTGCATCTTTATATTTTCTCAAAAATCCCAAATACCCTTATACTTATTTCTTTATTTATTTATTCTTTTGTCAAGTTACAATAGTACCCTTAATTAACTGTGGAGAAAAAAATAACTATAATCCGTTTTATTCAAAAAAAAAAAACCACCAAATAAATAAAGAATGATTGAATAAAACTCAAATAGAAACCGAAGAGGAAGGAAAATCGAATTCAACTCAAATTGGAAACTGAATATCACCTAAAATATTTTCAAAATAAATGAAGTTTAGTGAAGTTGGGAAACCAAATTGGATTTGGATTTTGCTCATTTCTTTAATTCAAAATAAATGAAGTTTAGTGAATGTGAGAAACCAAATCGGATTTGGATTTTGTCCATTTTATTAATTCAAAATAAATGAAGTTTAAGGTAAAATTGACATTTAATCTGGTTTTTATAAATGAAATAGCATCATCTTTTGATTTCTTAATTTTAATGAAGGGCAAATTAGACATTAAATATTCAAACTTAATGGCTACTTAACACCGTTATAAGGAAGGGGGCAATAGTAATTTTGTAAAGAGTTTTATTAGTAATAAAATCAAACTACAGGAAGCAACAACAATTATCCCTTTAAAAAATAAAATTCTATCTTATCAAATATTTCAATAACTTTTGAGAATAGAAAGAACCAACATTTTCCCCCTGTTTCTGTTTTTCTTTTGAGTCCATAAGATGTTATGACCCTTTTAATATCTACACAAACCAATTGTTTGAAATAATTAGAAAAGCATTGTTAGTCATGGTATCTTCATATCGCTCCACCGTAGGATTCTTAACCATCTCTAACCTTATTAATGCTATAATTGATTTGTAGAATTTCAATTTTCTCCAATATCTTAACTTCCTTAACTTTATTGCACATAAAGATTCAATCTCTTAGTAGCACTTAGGTTCTTCATAGCTTTCCAATCTCATGATATTTAGAAATTAATTCCTTTTAGAAAAAAGTTTGAAGAACGCAATAGTTGTTATAACTTCGATGAAAAATGTAGTTTTATCATTTTGAATGAGTGCCCAACAACATAGATATGTCATGATTTCCTTATCATTTGAATGATATGACTTTCCGAGGACATTATAATGATTTTGTGATATTAACTTCAAAAATATCAACTTGAAAAAAGAAAGAAAAAAAAAAAACCTCTAGCTGTTATTTAATTGCGTTTCTGAAAAACCTTGATTTACTCACTGGATCCAAAAAAATCTAAGGGCCTGTTTGGTTATTTGAGTTTGAAGATTTCAAATCTATGGAGTTACGATTCATAAAATTAACTGTTTGGTTAACCTAAATAGTTGGAATGAAATTTATAGATTCATCCTAAAAAACATGTATAGAGTCATGGTTCAAACGTTTAACACTTTTATAGTAGAGATGAAATCTCTAGATTTCACCTTATACCCATAAATTCATAATTTATAAATGACGGTTTGGTTGAGGATGAATTTGTGGTTCATCCTAAAAAGCTATAATCTCTAGATTTCATGAATTGAATGAGATTCACACAACCAAACACGGGAGGTGACTATAAATCTCAACCATTTCGTTCATGAATCCAGAGATTTCAAATCTCAGGATTCATGTAACCAAACAGGCCTAAAAGAATTCAATGACATCAGGTTTTTTCAAATCTTAAAGATGTTTTATATTTTCTTTTTCTATTGGTTTTTATCTTCTTCCTTCTTCTTCTCTTTTCTTCATCTTAAGATGTCTTATATTTTCTTTTCAATTTGCTTTCTATTGTTTTTTATCTTCTTCTTCTTCTTTTTTTTTTCCTGGTAGAAAACGTGTTCAAATTTAACAGATCTGTGCTCTCTTTTTCCTTTAAGGATTTCAATCTAAAACCGCTTTCATCAACTCTAAATCAGCTATGGTATAGATCATGTTGAAATTAATTTGTCACAGGTTCATGTACTTTGCTAATTTAGTGCCATCATGAATAGCTTTAGACTCCATTGAGAGTGAAGAACAAATTGAGCTACTGTTACAACTCGCGACCTGGATCTGAATAATATGAACCCTATCCCCCATGGAAGAATTCTCCTCTCAGGCTCCATTAGTATAAATAGGCAGCTTGAAGGTATCCTTGTTCTTCCCTCAGGTTTTATCTTCGTATGAAGAGGAAACCTCTTTTGTACTTTACAAAAGGCTTTTTTTTTTACTAGTGTTAGCAAATTTTAATGGATTTAAAATCATTTTGAATTCTAATTTAACAAGAGTCTCTACCTAGTTTGATCATACAAATTGTGTCAAAGTTTTTTTCTTTTTCTTTTTCTTTTTCCAATTTTTGATGCAGAATTCGGTCCCTCCTGGTTGAACGTTCAAACCTGCAAAAACGAGTAGTATTACCTCACAAGGGAATTTGATCATCTTATTATTCTTGGTTGATTTAGCATTCTTGATAATGGCTTTTTGATCAAGATGGAAGAGCGTGGACGGCGCCAAAGCCAATGTTGATACGGAAATCGGTCCCTTGGGAATCGGCTTTTTGATCAAGAGTCCAAGAGAAGGACGAAGCCAATGTTGATACGTGATTGCGGTCCCCTTAACGGTCAAACGCTCAAACCTGCCAAAACGAGCTCAAACGGTGTGGTCGAGTTTCATCTCCGACGAACAAGTTAGTTCAGACGAACAAAGGAAGTTAGCTCAATCTCTCAATGTATTCCATAACTAAAGAGTGCATATCTCATAATGATGAATATATGGGTATTTATAGATTTTAGGAGAGGTTACCTTAACTGTGCAGTAATGGAGTTCGAATAGAACTCTGTCATTGTTGCTAGCTTCCTGGAGAGAGGAATCTTATCCGCCAAGAAAATATTACTTGGATTGTAATTGTTGAGTCCGATCTGGATTCTAAGAGTAACACGACTTGATCGGAACCCTTATCCCTATCTTTAAGGAGGTTGGATATGATTCAAATTGTATACCTTGTTTAGTGCCTTCGTTTTATTCGTGGAGCTAATTCACCCCCCAAGGTTTGATCGGATCATGGTTCTTCTAATTTAACAGAGTCTCTACCCAGTTTGGTCTACATTATCAAAATATCCATAACACCAATCATTAATTTATACATAGATTGTGTGCCTTATTCTTGACTTTGTTGCAAGTTTTCTCTCTAAATAAAGATGAACGGTTTCTATTTCGTCTGCTTTTCTAGTCACCTGTGGCTGTATCTTCTCATTATTCTGATATATTCTTAAGTCAGAATGATTCATTTTCTTTATCGATAGTCCTTCTTTCACATTCCTCTGTCACAAATTTAAACGATAAATTTATTTATTAATTCCGCTGATCTGTCACTCA
This sequence comes from Hakea prostrata, assembly GCF_041222555.1. Lineage (NCBI taxonomy): Eukaryota > Viridiplantae > Streptophyta > Magnoliopsida > Proteales > Proteaceae > Hakea > Hakea prostrata. The sequence goes on from NC_142607.1 coordinate 9,070,362, forward strand.
ACGGAGAGTCAGGTGTTGTTCATCTTCTTGTCATTCTAGAGAGACTATTTTTGATAATATATATTATCAATTTGGTTGGAACGGGAATTACAAAAGGATTTGGTATCATATAAGGGTATATAGGATTGATCAAAATGGAATTCTTTAATTTATTCTCGTCTTCAAGATGATTTTGTCCACTTTGACTCATTCTGACAAGATCTGATAGATACAAGTAAAGTGATCGGTTCCTCTTGTAGAATTTTATTTTGTTAGCAGCTACTTTTCATTGATTCAGTTTAGCCATCCATTGCCAGAAGAACCCTAAAAAATAAATTTGATAAATCGAAAGGCAAAGGATATTAATAAAGATCACCTCTAATACTTTTCATTTCATCATATTGGGAGGAAAAGAGACTTACCCAACAAAAAAAAAAAAAGAAAAGAAAAGTAAATTGAAGACAATTTTATTCTCATATGATGCTTCATAAAATGCAAAAAAAAAAAAAAAAAAAAAAAAAAACTGTTTAGATTTTAAAAATATACAAATCAAAAACATAAATCTGTTTTTTTTTTTTTTTGAAATATGATTCTTTAATCTTTATAGGAATATATTCTTCTTATATCACGTATCATTCCGTTTAAGCAGCTATGTTTAAAAATTATAACATTTAATTTTTTCTTATCAAGATTTTAATATTTTTTGAAAAAGAATTGTCAGTTTTTTTTTTTTTTAAGATCTCAGGTATATTTGGGTCAATTTACACACACCTTAACTCCATCTTCAAAGAAAACTTTAATATTAAAAGATTTTTACATGTGGGTCCTCTTAGTGGATCATAAACTAATATTGGGTCCTTTTAGTGGAGTCCGGATCCTCACCCCGTCGGGGGAGCACAGACGGCTTCCCAACCACACAAACACATGAGGCCCACAAGTGAAAATTTGAAGTTTTTATTTTTAATTTTTTTTTAAAAATATTTTTCACCTGTAGGCCCCACATATTTGTGTGGTTGGGAAGTCGTCGGAAGCAGTCAGGCTATTTATTATAATGTGTTATGACTAAAATGCCCTAACTATTCACAATATAGATTTTTTTTTTAGAATTACATATTAATTGACGCTTAATGACAAAAAATGCTAATTAATAAAAATATTTATATAAAAAAATAATTAATATGTAGTTTACAAATTTTATATTGTGAAAAATTAAAAGGCAATTTAATCATAACACATTGTATTAAACAAAACCTAATTAGTAAGAGTATTTATATAAAGGTTCCTCCATAGTTTAAATTTTGAAATACACTTAATGACGACTAACCGCTATTACACGTGATGGGTATTGTGTCCCTCCACATGTGATATATTGCACTAAGGAGATACATGTAATATATTGCACTAAGGGAATCCAATATTAACTTATGGTCCACTAAGGGAACTCATACTTAAAAATCTCTAATATTAATATAGGTAGAACTTTCACCCTTAGCCTTGAATTGATTCAAACTTTAATCTCCTTGTAGAAGCATTAATATTTTGCCAACTAAGCAAAAACACCATATTTCATTACTCTATTAAGGAAGTACCATATTTACAAAAATACTAATATTGTTATCATTTTAGAAAATACCATATTTTGCATAGGTAAATCACAAAAAAAATTGTATCACACCCAATACTACTTTGGAGAATAGAAAAAACCAACATTTTCCCCAATTATGTTTTTTTCTTTTGAGTCTCATGAGTTGCTCTGATACTTCTAGCATCTCTGAGAAAAAAATTGTTTGAAATTGTTAGAAAACCATTGTTGTCTTCATGTGGATCCACCATAGGATTCTTAACTATTTATAACCTTATTAATGCTATAATTGATTTGTAGAATTTCAATTTTCTCCAATATCTTTAACTTCCTTAACCTTGTTGCACATAAAGTCATCTCTTAGTATTAAGCACTTAAGGTTCTTTGCTGTTCCCAATCTCTTGATATTTAGGAATTAACTTCTTTTTAGAAAAAAAGTTTGAATAACAATTATTGTTATAACTTTGATGAAAAATGTAGTTTTATCATTTTGTATGAGTGCCAACAACATAGATATGTCATGATTTCTTTATCATTTGAATGATATGACTTTTGGAAGACATTCTTATAATGATTCTGTGATATTAACTTTCAAAATTAACCCAACTTGAAAAAGTTCTTTGAAAACAAAATTAATCTAGCGGTTATTTAATTGCATTTTTCGTTTCCAAAAACCCATGATTTATACAGTGGATCCAAAAAAATTCTAAAAGAATTCAATGACGTTAGGTTTTTTCAAATATTAAAGATTTTTTATATTTTCTTCCCATTTTGCATTTCGATTGTTTTTTATCTTTACTTATTTATTTATTTTCTCTTGTATAAAATATGTTTAAATTTAACAGATCTGTGCTCTCTCATAACGACTAAAGTTAGGGATTTCAATCTAAAACTGCCTTCATCATCTCCATCTCAGCAACGGCATAGATCGTACTTTGAAATTAATTTGTCACAGATTCATGTACTTTGTTAATTTGGTGTCATCATAAATGGTTTTAAGGCAAGAGAGGGCGGTGGTCTCCGACTGGGGAGGCGGGATGGCGAAGCAGCCAATGTAGGGGAAGAAATGGGTGACTCACCTAGTGATGAATTTAGAGGGTATTTACGTCTTTACACAAAAAGAGAGTAACATGATCATTTTCAACCCTCACTTGACGATGAAACGGCTTGACCATCAATAGGGGTAACTTGATATTTTGAATTATGGCTTGTGGGGCACCGTAATATTAAATGCATTTAAGGAGGCAATCAAGAATTTAGCCCTCATTTGAGGGAGCACCCTGAAAAAAAACTCCTAGATTTAGAGAGACTTGTCTTTATGATCATATGAAAGCCAAAGTGATTCATTTTCTTTAGAGCAAACTATATTGACACCCCAAAATGAAGGCCTTAAAGCACTGACACTCCCATTTTATGTTTAAAAAGTATTCAGAAACTGCAAAATTAGATTTTCATTGGATATATTTGTCAATTTTATTATTGAAAATAATTAAATTACTGTTTATTTTAATAAAAAAATCTTATAATAAACAGTGTCTGAAAAGTTTTCAGTGATAATTGTACAAATACATCCAATAAAAATCCAATTTTGGAGTCTATGTGCTTTTTAAACATAAATGGGACGAGGGGTCAGTGCTTTAAGACCTCCATTTTGGGGTACCAGTGTAATTTGCTCGTTTTTTTTATTCATCGCACTTCTTTCATTTTTTTCTTTCTTCTATCACATATTTAGAAGAAATTTTTTTAATTAATTATGTTGATCTGTCCGACTGTTCCTCATCTCCTTGTCACTAGGAGAGACAGGTGTTGCTTATCTTACCACTGTATCTTTTTGTCATTCTAGAGAGACTATGTTTAGTAATATTTATTATGAACTTGGTTGGGAGGAGAATTACAAAAAGGATTTGCTATCAGGACTGATCAAATGGAGTTTTTCAATTTGTTCTCGTCTTCAAGATGATTTTCTCCACTATTGATTCATTTTGACAACATTTGATAGATACAAGTAAAGTGGTCGATTCCTCTTGTAGATTTTTATTTTGCTAGCAGCTGCTTTTCATTGATTCAGTTTAGCCAACCATAGCCAGAAGAACCCTAAAAAAATGAACTTGATAAATCGAAAGACAAGGCATAAGATGTTAATAGAGATTACCTCTAATATTCTTCTAGCATCTCTCAATGACAAACAAAGTGTCTGACATTGTTAAAAAAGATTTATTAATTATGCTGTCTTCATGTGGCTCCACTGTAAGATTCTTAACCATTTCTAACATTATTAATGGTATAATTGATTTGTTGAATTTCAATTTTCTCCAATATCTTAAGTTCCTTAACTTATTGCACATCAAGATTCAATCTCTTAGTATTAGGTACTTAAGTTCCTCACAGCTTTTAAATTTCATGATATTTAAAACTTTAACTTCTGTTTTAGAAAAGAGTTTGAAGAACCCAATAGTTATTATAACTTCCATGAAAAATGTAGTTTTATCATTTTGTATGAGTGGGCAACAACATAGATATGTCATGATTTTTTTATCATTTGAGTGATATGACTTTTGGAGGACATAAAAAAAAAAAGAGCAAATTGCACTGACACCCCAAAATGGAGACTTTAAAACACTGGCACCCCACTTTATGTTTTAAAAACACAGACACCCCATTCATTAAACACACTAGTCCATTCTGTTAGTGAAACCATTAATTTACTGTTTTTTTTTTTAATTCCAAAAATACCCTTATTCTCCTCGTCTTCACCTTCGTCGTCACGAGACCTGACGGTTCTTACTCCGTCCCTGGCGTAATTATCCAAGCTCTCCCAGCATCGCCGTCTCTCCGATAACAACTCCGGTGGCGTGATCGAATAGAATGCCCTGCCCGATTTTAGCACCCGGATGGATATCCATGGCGAACACCTCGGAAACTCGGTTCTGAATCAACAGAGTCAACACGTTCCGGCCCTGAGACTAGAGCTTATGAGCAAGCCTATGTGCTTTACATGCCTGAAAGCCCTTAAAATTGAGAAGACATTGAACGTAACTGATGCAGGCCGGGTCGCGTTCTTTGGCCGCCATGAGATCTGCCCTAATCGCGTTCTTGATTTCTCGGTCTTCCTTGAAGACGCCGGAGAATAACTCAGCGAGGGTATTACTTGGAAGGGCTGAATTGCTCAGTTTCGTCGCCAATGCCTTTTCCAGAGAATCATGGGCGAGAATTGAACAGAAATAGTAGCTTACCAAGATGGGTTCTTGGTCGATATCGTGCTGCGCTTCTTCTCGCAACGTTAACCAGATCTCATCACCCCCGTTCTGGTCGATATCGTGCCAGTGTTCTCCTCGTCTTCGCCTTCGTCGTCACCAGACCTGACGGTTCTTACTCTGTCCCTGACCGTAATTACAAGGAGTATAATTTCTATGGCTTCTCTTCTTGGCTTCAAGATCACGTCACCAACTCTGAAAATTGGCCCAAGATCAAAATTTGTCTCTCCCAGTCTGATGTCCGCTCCAAGCTCTCAAGGACTTCATCACCCCGGAGGTGAAGGTGAACAGGGTGAAGCGAGGAGATCCGAGTGAGGAGAGAGAATAGATAGAGTAAGGGTATTTTTGGAATTAAGACAAATGAACAGTGAGTTAATGATTTTACTAACAGAATGGACTAGTGTGTTTAATGAATGGGGTGTCAGTGTTTTTAAAACATAAAGTGGGGTGTCAGTGTTTTAAAGCCTTCATTTTGGGGTGTCAGTGCAATTTGCTCAAAAAAAAAAAAAAAGGTTGAAAAAGGTTTTCTGAAGAAAAAAAACACCTAAATCTCTAGCGGTTATATAATTGCATCTTCGTTTTAAAAAAAAACCATGATTTACTCCCTGGATTCAAAAATCTAAAATGACGTGATATTTTTCAAATATTAAAGATGTTTTATATTTTCTTCCCATTTTGCATTTCTATTGGTTTTTATCTTTCCTCTTTTCTTTTTTGTTGTAGAAAACATATAGATCTGTTCTCTCTCATAACGATTAAAATTAGAGATTTCAATCCAAAGCCACTTTCATCAACTCCAACTCAGCAATGGCATAGATCATATAGACTCCATCGATGCAGCTAAGATGAAGCAAGCTACTACTGTTATCTCCAGTCTGTTTTCCTAGATTTATCATCTGTGGCTGCATTTTTTCGTCATTCTAGAATCCAGTTTAGAGAGACTGTCTTTATGATCATTCAAAAGTTAGAGCGATTCATTTTCCTTATTGATTGTACTTTTTTCACATTCTTCTATTACATATTTAGAAGATAAATATTTTATTAATTCGGTTGATCTGTCTCTCATCTTCTTGTCACTGGAATAGACAAGTTTTGTTCATCTTATCATTGCATCTTTTTGTCATTCTAGAGAGACTATTTTTAATAATATTTATTATGAACTTGTTGCAACGAGAATTACAAAAAGGATTTGCTATCATAAAAGGTAAACAAAATTTTTTTTTTTTGATAAGAAGTTGAAAATAGTCATTCATGAATTTAGAAAGAAAATGCGAACAAACCAAAAAAAAAAAAAAAAAAAAAAAAGAAGAAGAAGAAGAAGAGATACAAAGACACAAGGTTCTGAATCAAGGAGTGGAAATTGACCAAATGTCATTGTACATGCAATAGACAAGGTCATCTAGGCTAAAAAATGGGTCAAGCCCAATAAACCCTTAGAGTAAGAGTTGTAAAAACCACAACAACAATTAAGCACAAGGGATACGATATACGTATCCTCCATCACAAACTCCCAAAGAGGCGACATGCCACAAAGGCGAAGACAAACAGGCCACTAGGATGGAGATACACACCACAATGGCAGAAACAAAAACCATAACGGCGAAGAAACACCGACAGTGACCAGCAATACGAGACACTTGCAGCAAATAAAGCTGCCAAATCCGCGGGAAACACTTTTAGTTCCGGCGTAAAACCTTCAAATCTACGGGATGCGCAACCTCGCATCTACCAATTTTTTTTATTAAATTTTTTTTTTAATAACCGAAAAAGCAAGAAGAGAAGACAATAAGAAAACAAGAAGAGAAGGCGGAGAGAGGAGGCGAGGAATAAGAAGCAGATGTGGAGGTGGGGAGATAGAGGCTCTCCACCTCAAAGCACAGCGGCGGTAGGTTTTCTCAAAGCAGAGAGATATAGCACTTCCACTAGGTTTCCAATGTACGAGCTACACCACCCAATCAAGAATAAACATAACGTTTGTGAGTTACAAAATACGAATAAAATAAAGTGTGATAGGAATCAATTCCAGATATGGAAAGAGATCTCATTCTCACCATAGTAGTTTATTAGGATTGTGTCAAAGATTATATCAAGGGAAAGAGAGGGATACGGAATCAGTTACATAGATTGTGTCAATATTATATTATATTAAGGGAAAGAGAGGTATATGAGATCAAATCCATACAAGGAAAGATATCTCATTCTCACCTACATGGAAAGTAATTTTCTATGATCATCGTCCATTTGAAAGTGCTACAGATGGGGCAGGTGTGTGTGCGGGGTGGGGTTAGGAGTGCAGTAGGAGTTGGGGGTGATGCAGTATCACCTGATTAGTTGGACCAACATGAAAGCTCTGGTGTGACCATGGTTGATCTTATCAACTATTTCTGGTTTTCCTTAAATTATTATTATTAATTTTTAAATTTAAGGGATAAGTTTGTTTCCTGGTTCATGCCTATTATAGCTTTGGACATTTGAGTGCTGATTTATCAATATATTACTTGGATGGTTACTTTTCAACCCATGAATTTTTTTGTAAGTTTACGAACTCAACCCTGTGGAGGATTTTCATAATTATTTAGTTTCATTGATGATGGTATCTAATCTTTCTCATTCTTGAATTTGTTATTTATAGAAAGGGAAAGCGGAAAGCTTGGATTATGCACTTGTCAACTATGGCTTCATTATCTTTGGCAGCCAAAATGGATTGGACAGAAGTGTCCATGTCTTTACATTTACATGTGAAGATCGACGGTATTGATAATATCAATTGTAGAACCCTTTTTTTTGGTGTTATATTTGGGCGAATATGATTGACAGTATTGGATTTGATGGTTTTGGTGATATGGTTTATATGATTATATTGGGGGAACTAAATTCCTGTTTTGAGCCAAAACAAATTCAGAGAATGGAACTTCTTGTGTTGGGTACACTTTAGATGATAGAAAGGTTGCCTTCACTAATGTGCTGTAGTAAGTTCTTAACTTCTGATAATGAGTACACAACACAACATTTTCGTCATATGTTTCTGTGCATGCATACATTACCTTAAAAATTGTTCTAAGCGATAAAGAATCGCCTTGAAATTTAGATTTTTCAGAGAATTTCCATTATTGGATCCAGTTCCTCACCAAACAAAATTAAAACCAAATTAAGTGAGTTATCCAAGATCTAACCTACCATCTTGTTTTGATAATCACTTATGTGGATAAATTTCCCTGTCTGGTTTATAATTCCTATTGTGTGTATCCATCTCTGTTGTGACTTGTGAAGACAATTTGGTGTGTATCTTTCTTCTATATACATATTTGTGGAATTTCCTACTTATTTTTGGTCTTCTTTAGTTGTTTATGAAAAATGGTACAATGCAAATAGAATTATCAAAATGAGTGTATGTAGAAGATATCATCCCTGAAATTTGACAACGTACACACGTACAGCCACCAAACCGAAAATGCAATTCTTAAACAATTGATCCTTTATGTTGTGGGACTTTGAGCTGATTTTAGTTATTAGGTGGACAACCAAGTGAATGTTATCGATCCTATTATCTCCATGTGTCATTCAATTGCCATAGAATTTAGATATATATATTTCTTTCTTTTTGAGGTGAAGCTTTATAGCCTCAAAAGTTTTCCCACTAACTACAAGTCAATGATTTCAAATGCAGACATCTTTTTATTATCATATCATACTACCAAGGTCCGACATGTCGGTCCGTGTCGCCGTGTCGGACCCTGGCGACTCGGGCGACATGTCGCCAAAAGTCGGTCGATTTTTGGCACGGGTTCGATAAAATATCGATTATCGAACCCCTGTTTCAAAGGGTATTTCAGGTCATTTTGACCTGAAATTTGACGTGTAACCTAATTTGAAGTCAATAAACACATTGGGAGTGTTATTTTGACCTAAAACATCACCTAATTTAAATTTTATAATTAGCACATGTCCGGCTATATACGGGCAAAACTGGAAGTTTGGGAAATTCATATAAATTAATGTAAATATGCAAAGAAAACACAAATACACAATTAGTAAAGAGATGTACTAAAGTTTACAATTAATTATACAATTATGTTGAGTATGGCTCATGCTTCATATATTGTTGCTGACGGACACGGGGTCCCGCTCCCCAGTGAGCGGGCGGGGGTCCGGGGAGGCCGCCCCGGCAGGGGTGTGGGGGTAGCGCCCCCGGAGCTTTTAGAGGCCGTATGTCACTTTGGCAAAAAGCGAACGAAAAATCGACGAAAAACAAACGAAAGGCTGTTGGTGTTGTGTCCCCCCCCCAGCGACATGACGACACATATTGCCGACACAGTGAACCATGCATACTACTACTATAAAAGTATGAACTCAAGGGACATGGTTACTATGTCGTTTCTTTAAATAGCCTTATTTATTTAATCAATTAAACCTTTAAATCAATAAACGATGTCCAACATTGAGATTTTCATTCATAAGTCACTAATAATGGTTACACTTTTCCCCAAACAACACCCTCAATCTATTAACTAATTGACTATCTCTTTAAATTCTTCAATCTTGCTTCAAATCTATTAATCTTATATTGAAAGATCACAAAAATACGTGCATTTGCACCTGTGTTTTTACAATAAAATAATAAGAAGAGAATTAGAAATTTTAATGAACGACCCAGATTTAGTTAGCTAATCTAATGGTAGAACCGTTCAGCTAATCTTTTCACATGTCCGTTCAGCTACCTCATTCCCATTATTTATTTATTTTTGGTAAAAGGGACTTTATTAAGCCGAGGATGGGGATATTAATATGCCTCAGCGAGAGTTGAACCACGAGCTCTTCACTCAGAGGTGTTGGTTTCAACCACTAGAACAGCTCTGCGCTGGATTTTCACATTAATCTATCACATATTTAAAAGAGATTTTTTTATTAATTCCGCTGATCTGTCACTCAAATTTTCTTCACTAGGAGAGTCAGGTTTTGTTCATCTTCTTGTCATTCTGGAGAGACTATTTTCGATAATATTTATTATGAACTTAGTTGGGATGGGAATTCTTGTCATTCTGGGGAGCCTATTTTTTATAATATTTATTAGGGTAAATATCACTTACTTCCCCTCTTAGCTGGACAAATAGCACTTACACCCCCTCTTAGTTGGATAATATCACTTACCTCCCCTCTTACCAAGCAAATATATTAAACACCTCCCCTCTGTCATAGAAATTTAACTTTTATCGTTAAATATTTTTCTAAAACCCCAAACTACCATTGGCTAAAAATATATTTTAGGAATAATTACTATTGCCCCCTTATACTTTGGTTTTATTACTAATCAAACCCCCTTCTTTGTGAAATTACTATTGCCCCCCTCACTTCTAATGATGTTAAGTGGCTGTTAACATCAACTATGAAATGTCTATTTTACTCTTAAAATTAAGAAGTAAAAAAATATGGCATTACCTTCATTTATAGAAACTATATTGCATGTCAATTATATCCTTAAAATCTTATATTTTAGAATTAGTTTTGGATTTGGTGGACCACATACTTATGATTGTTGAAACTTTCACATTTCACTTAAATTTTTCATAATCAACATGATGGAAGTTTCACAAACAAATTAGCAAATAAGATCTAATTGATAGAAAATTTGGTAACACACATAATGGTCAACATATATTAGGTGATTTTCAATTTTCAGCTTTGAATTAAATTTGATATTTCTTAATATTTTAGTTTCTATTTAATTACATCTTTCCTTTATTTGGTGATTTATTTTTAGAGAAAAAAAAATCACATCTTTCCTTTATTTGGTGGTTTCTTTTTAAAAAAGAAAAGTGAAATTAAAGTTAATTTTTTTCCTATAAAGGGTAGTATTAAAACTTGAGAAAAGAGCAAATAAGTAAAAAGATAATTGCAGGGTTATTTTTGGGATTTTGAAAAAATATTTAGATGCCACATCATCAGTAAACTGACGGAGTTTAACGGTAGGGGGGCATTAGTAATTGTTGACAAAGTTAAAGGTTGGAATAGTAAATTTAAAAAGTACAGAGGATAAAGTAGTAATAAAATCAAAGTACAAGGGGGCAACAGTAATTATCCCTATTTTTTATTTTAAACCCTAAATTACCGTAATCACCATAGTCGTTAAAATACTAAATTATCCTCAATTAAAATAATTGTTAAAAAGCAAAACACTATAATTAAAACCCAAATTATCTTTAATTATTAAAAGTCAACATACCTTTTTTTTTATTTATTTGATGAGACAATTAAAAAAAAATACGTACTACAATCAAGTAAAATTAGAAATGCAATTAAAAAAAAAAAAAAAAAGGGTATGTTGGGCTTTTAATAATTAAACAGAATTTGGGTTTTAATTATACTGTTTTGGGTTTTTAATAATTATTTTAATTGAGGTTAATTTAGTATTTTAACTGTTAGAGTGATTTCAATTATATAAAGTTTAAAATAATAAATATTTTCAACCAAGGGTAGTTTGGAGTTGTAGAAAAATATTCAACGGTAAAAATTAAATTTAATCAAGAAAGTTAACAGAGGGGAGGTGTTTGATATATTTGTTAGGTAAGAGGGGAGGTAAGTGATATTATCCAACTAAGAGGGGGTGTAAGTGCTATTTGTCCAGTTAAGAGGGGAGGTAAATGATATTTACCCTATTTATTATGAACTTGGTTGGGATGGGAATTACAAAAGGGATTTGCTATCATATAAGGGTAAATAGGATTGATTAAATGGAGTTCTTCAATTTGTTCTCGTCTTCAAGATTATTTTCTCCATTTGTTGACTCATTCTGACAAGATCTAATAGGTATAAGTAAAGTGGTCGGTTCCTCATGTAGACTTAATATACATTTTAATAAAAAACCTAACAATATTAGACATCTAATGCCTATGTTTATGGAATGTAGAATTTGTCACATTTTTAGGAGAATAATAGTTGTGCTGACTCCCTAGCCAGAAGGGCCCTATCTTTGACCGTAGAGATAGCTTGGCTCATTTTCGATCCTTGAATCTTTGATCTTCTTGATCTGAATTCCTCAGTTATATATCGTGCCTTTTCTCTATTAAGGTCTTGTTTATAAAAACAAAATCTTCCCGTGACTCCATTATAGGATTCTTAACCATTTCTAAATTTGTAGATTTCAATTTTCACCAATGTCTTAACTTCCTTTACCTTATTGAACATAAAGATTCAATCTCTTAGTATTAGACACTTAGGTTCTTCACAGCTTCCCAATCTCATGATATTTAGGAATTAATTCCTTTTTAAAAAAAAAAGTTTGAAAAACAATAAATGTTATAACTTTGATGAAAAATGTAGTTTTATCATTTTGTATGAGTGCCCAACAACATAGATATGTCATGATTTCTTTATCATTTGAATGATATGACTTTCGGAGGACATTCTTATAATGATTATGTGATATTAGCTTCCAAAAATAACCCAACTTGAAAATAGTTTAAAAAAAAAAAAAAAAAAAAAAACTCTAGCTTTTATTTAATTGAATCAAAAGCCATGATTTACTCACTGGATCCAAAAATCTAAAAGAATTCAATGACGTCAGGTTTTTTCAAATGTTAAAGATGTTTTATATTTTTTTTCCCATTTTGCATTTCTATTGTTTTTTATTTTTTCTTCGAAAACGTGTTTGAAATTAACAGATCTGTGATATCTCATAACGATTAAAATTAGGGATTTCAATCTAAAACCACTTAGGGTTAGATTTAGAGAGTATTTATGTCTTTACGCACAAAGAGGGATAATATGATCATTTCCAACCCTCCCTCACTGGACAATCAAGAAGGGTAACTTGATATTTTGAATTATCGCCTGAGTGCCATTGTGATATTAAATGAATTTAAGGGAACAATCAAGAATTAAGCCCCCAATTAAAGGGCACCCTGAAAACAAAAACAAAAAACTCTTAGATTAGGAGAGACTCGTCTTAATGATCATCCTAAAGCCAGAGTGATTCATTTTTTTTTGATCGATCGTACTTCCTTTACATTCTTCTATCACACATTTAGAAGAGAAATTTTTTATTAATTTCGCTGATCTATCCCTCATCTTCTCGTCGCTGGGAGAGAGAGGTTTTGTTCATTTTACTATTGAATCTTTTTCTCATTCTAGAGAGAGAATTTTTAATAATATTTATTATGAACTTGGTTGGGAGGAGAATTGCAAAAAGGATTTGCTATCAAATACGGATAAATAGGATTTGATCAAATGCAGTTCTTCAATGTGTTCTCGTCTTCAAAATGATTTTCTCCACTGTTGACTCATTTTGACAAGATCTGATGGATACAAGTAAAGTGGTTAGTTCCTCTTGTAGATTTTTATTTTGCTAGCAGCTGTTTTTCATTAATTTAGTTTAGCCAACCACTGCCAAAAGAACCCTAAGAAGAAATTTGATAAATCGAAAGGCAAAGGATATTAATAGAGATCACCTCTAATACTTTTCATTTTGTCATACTGGGAGGAAAAGAGACTTCTAATCCTTGTCCAACTTGCCTCCACTTACAGAGATTAAGGAATAATATTGTAAAGTCAAAAGAGAATAAAGGTAATATAGAAATTGTGATATTATCTAACAATGATTTAACAAAATTTGTCAATAAAGTCTACTGCTATACAAATTTAAGAGACTGCAGGAACCCCGCCAAGAAATCCACGCAAGAGTTAACCTCACGCACATAATGAATAAAAGCACTACTCCTCTGATCCCTAATCTCCATGATCAAATCAAAAGCTCTCTAACACATAGGATGTCTACCTTGAATGGTATCAATAACAACCATCTAATCCGAACGAATTTTCACTTGGCACAACCCCATGGAATGAGCTTTCTGTAAACCCTATTTTATGGCAAGCAACTCCATGCGGGTGACATTGCAATCCTTCACCCGTCCCCCTAGCCTAGTTATAGCAAAAATAGGCTCACCGGATTCACATCATCTACAATTCCCATCTCCTGCAATTCCTATCTAGGATTACAACAAAAGGCAATTAATTATACAGGGGTTAAAATTATAATGCAATTAGGAAGTAAATCTAATAAATTCCTAAAATTAAGTGTCAAAAAAAAAAGGAGACAAAATTGGGCAAAATTTTATGAATTTATTAGATTCAATTCTTAGTTGGGTTTTAACTATGACGGTTAGATAATGTACTATCATGTGTCACAATCTTATATACGAATTACAGGGAGGGAACTGTAGAGGATGTGAACTCAATTTCACCACGGTATTTCTTTGCTAACACCCCCATAGCCTTCAGATCAAGCTTCAGTATAGAGTTGGTGATTATTGGGAGATCTTGGTACTGGGGATCTTCTAGCTATATCGCCCTAAGTTCTCGAGATGCTTTTCTTCATGGGCAGACGTCTCGACCTTTCACTTCGAATCACCATCTGAAGTATTCTTCGACAAATGAACACTTAAGTTCAAAATTATGTTCCCCGTCAACATCTACTTCTGCCATGTTCAACTTCAGCCAAAGAAGAAGAGATTGGCAATCAAAACCTTAAGTTCTGTATAAATTATGTTAGAAGCTGAAACCCTTTGCTCTACTGGTGCAGCAGTGGCAGCAACAGTTGGGGTGCAGCAGTGGCGGCAACAGTTGGAATTTGAAATATTTGCGCACTTTTTATTTTAATTTTAGGATAATTTATGTTGCTCCCATTATTATAGGTTAATTAGTAATTGAAATTTATGATGCCTCATAGAAATTCGAAATTTGAATTTTCATTATTGAGTGTCCAAATCTTTGGGTTCGGATCTCCTCTCCAATGTTCTTCCAACGTTTTTTTATCTCAAAAATATAGGATATAGGGGAGCGACGACAACCCCAAGGCGCTTTTTATATAATTAATATAGGCGGGGCTTCGCGAACTGTGACTTCCTACGTGAAAGCTAGGATATAGGGGAGCGACGACAACCCCAAGGCGCTTTTTATATAATTAATATAGGCGGGGCTTCGCGAACTGTGACTTCCTACGTGAAAGCGTTGGGTTTTGCCAACTGAGCCACTCCTCGGGTTTTTATTTATTTATTTTATTTATTTTATAATTCTTCCATGTGAGCCCCCTGTCTTGTGATCATAAAGCGTCAGGGAAATTACCGATGATGACAATTTTAATGTTTATGATGCTACATAAAATGAGAAAGAAACTATTTTCTATTTTTAAAATAAAATGAATATCAAAAACATAATTCGGTGTTTTTCCCCACATAATTTTTTTTGGATATGAGGTTCATCAAGGCTAGCTTGCGCGCACCACGATTTACATCCTCAAGGGAGCTTTTTTATATTAATGCCGCTGAGTGGGTGCAAACCCAAGACCTCCCCTAGGGAAGTTGGATCTTTAACCGCTTTAACATACCACCTTTGGAGCTATGTTTACAAATCATCAGATTCCACCTTTTCTTATCAAGATTTTATTATTTTTTCAAAAAAAATGCCAGATTTTTTATTTTTTTAACTAAGGTGTATCAGGTCAACTTCGTATACCTTGACTACGTATTCAAGGGAAACTTTAATATTAAGAGATTTTTACATGTGAGCCTCCTTAGTGGACCATAAACTAATAGTAGGCTTTTTTAGTGCAATATTTTGTGTATGTACCAAGAAAACTAACACTGTTAGCTACCGTTAAGTATATTCAAATTTCAAATTTGGAGGACCAAAATATCGCTCAAGTTATTTAATACAATGTATTATGATTAAAATGTCCCAACTATTTACAATATAGATTTTTTAGAATTACATATTAAATCATTTTTTGGTAAACATAAATTACATATTAATTGACGCTTAATGAAAAAAACGCTAATTAATTAATATATCTACAAAAAAAAAGGTGTAAAAATATAAATTGTGAAAAGTAAAAGGACATTTTAGTTATATCACATTGTATTAAATAACTTGAGGGTTATTTTGGTCCCTCCAGATTTGAAATTTTAATGCACTTAATGACGATTAACATCTTAGTTTGGTTGAGATCCACACGTAATATATTGCACTACGGGACTCAGACTTAAAAATCTCTAATATTAATATAGGTAGGATTTTGCCCCTAGTCCCGAGGATATTCAAATTCTAATATACTTGTAGAAGCATTGATATTTTGCCAACTAAACCACTCCTCATAATTAAAAACATCATATTTCATTACCTTATTAAAGAAGTACGATATTTTAAAAAATATACCAATATTGTTATTTCACATTATATTTTGTTCTCATTTAGAAAATACTAAATTTTACATAGATAAATCAAAAATAAACTTCTATCACACCTAATATTTCATTAGAGAATAAAAAGAACCCATACTTTCAGGAATTACTGTTTTTTCTTTTTGAGTCTCAGGAGTTGTTCTGACCCTTCTAGCATCTCTGAATGACAAACAAAATGTCTGAAATGGTTAGAAAAGTATTGTTAATTATGCTGTCTTCATGTGGTTCCAATGTAGGATTCTTAACCATGTCTAACATTATTAATGGTATAATTGATTTGTAGAATTTCAATTTTCTCCAATATCCTAACTTCCTTAACTTTATTGCACATAAATATTCAATATCTTAGTATTAGGCACTTAGGTTCCTCCCAGCTTCCGAATCTCATGATATTTAAGAGTTTAACTTCTGTTTTAGAAAACAGTTTGAAGAACCCAATAGTATTATAACTTTGATGAAAAATGTAGTTTTATCATTTTGTATGAGTGCCCAACAACATAGATATGTCATGATTTCTTTATCATTTGAGTGATATGATTTTTGGAGGACATTCTTTAATGATTATGTGATATTAGCGCAAAAAATAACCCAAGTTGAAAAAAAGGTTTTCTGAAAAAAAAAAAAAAAAATCTAGCGGATTTACTACCTGGATTCAAAAATATAAAAGAATTCAATGACGTCATAATTTTCAAATATTAAAGATGTTTTATATTTTTTTCCCATTTTGCATTTCTATTGGTTTTGCATTTCTTAAGATCTTCACTGCTTCCCAATCTCATGATATTTAGGAATTAACTTCTTTTTAAAAAAAGTTTGAAAAATAATAATTGTTATAACTTTCATGAAAAATGTAGTTTTATCATTTTGTATGAGTGCCCAATAACATAGATATGTCATGATTTCTTTATCATTGGAATGATATGACTTTTGGAGGCATTCTCAATGATTATGTTATATTGGCTTCCAAAATTAACCGAACTTCAAAATAGTTATTTGAAAGAAAAAATCTAGCGATTTTTTTTTTGTTTGCCAACCCGGGTTTATAAAACGGTGGTTCGACCCGTGTCGCACATCTGGCTGTGGTGGGTGAGGCTCCCAAAACACAAAAATCTAGCGGTTATTTAATTGCATCTTTGATCCTAAAAACCCATGATTTACTCACTGGATCCAAAAAAAATCTAAAAGAATTCAATGACGTCAGGTTTTTTCAAATATTAAAGGTGTTTTATATTTTTCTTCTATTTTTTGCATTTCTATTGGTTTTTATCTTTATTTTTATTTTTATTTTTATTTTCACTTGTAGAAAACGTGTTTAAATTTAACAGATCTGTGCTCTCTCATAACGGTTAAAATTAGGGATTTCAATCTAAAACCGATTTCATCATCTCCAACTCAGCATAGATCGTACTTGAAATTAGTTTGTCAGATTCATGTACTTTGTTAATTTGGTTCCATTACGAATAGCTTTAGGGCAAGAAAGGGCAGAGTCATCGGTAGGGGAGAGGTGGTGGTAATACCGGCTAAGTAAGGGAAGAAAACCACTCACCTAGAGTTGGATTTAGAGGGAATTTACGTCTTTACACACAAGATCATTTTCAACCCTCATTTGAGGGTAAAACGGCTTGACTAATAGAATGAACTAATACGTTTAATGAAATAAGGAGTCTGTGTTTTTCAAACATAGAGTGAGGTGCCAGTATCTTAAAGCATTTATTTTGAGGTACTAGGACAATTTGCTCTAATATTTATTATGAACTTAGTAGGGGCGAGAATTACAAAATGAATTTGGTATCATATAAGGGTAAATAGGATTGATCAAATGGAGTTCTTCAATTTGTTCTCATCATCAAGATGATTTTCTCCACTGTTGACTCATTTTGACGAGATCTGATAGATACAAGTAAAGTGGTCGGTTCCTTTTGTAGATTTTTATTTTGCTACCAGCTACTTTTCATTGATTCAGTTTAGCCAACCATTGCCCGAAGAACCCTGAAAAATGAATTTAATAAATCAAAAGGCATAGGATATTAATTAAGATCACCTCTAATACTTTTCATTTTATCATATTGGGAGGAAAAGAGAACTTCTAATCCTTGTCCAACCTACCTCCACTTAAAATCAATATCCCTAGCAAACACACGTTGGTTCTTAGTGGATTCACCAAAATATTTTAAAACTTATATGTATTGTTGTTATTAAAAAAAAGTGAGAAATATTAGGAACATTCATACTGAATTCGGAAGAATAAATCTAGGATTCTATTTTATTAGGAATAATATTGTAAAATCACAAGAGAATAAGGGTAATATAGAAATTGTGATATTATCTAACAATGGCTTAACAAAATTTGTCAATAGATTTTACTGCCATACAAATTTAAGAGACATTTTGAATGATTCTAATTTTAATTTGGTATAGCTTTTGGGGTGTTTGTGAGTTTCGTCACTAGTATCATCCCTAATTAAAGAGGAAAGTGCCACTGGCAAAACATCTATAGACAAAAAGACTTTTGGGGGGGAAGGGGGCCCCCCCCCAAAAACCCCACAAAAAAAACACCCCCCTCCCCTGATGAATGAAGGCACTCCTTGATCCCTAATCTCCAGCTCAAGCTCTTTAGCTAGGATATCTCCCTGAATGGTATCAATAACAACGATCTAATCCCGCTTTACTTGGCACAACCCCAGAATGAGCTTTTGTAAACCTTCATGGAGCACAGCGGTGCTTGCAATCCTTCACCCGCCCCCCGAATGCAAAAGCACTCATCACTTCCCACCTCCTCAATCCCGTAATCTCGGCACTAGAATTTCACGAATCCACCTATATATTCCATATTGTCAAATATTGGTAGCAATATGGGGGTATTATAGATAAAAAAAAATCACAAGTAACCATTCTACATTCAAATTCCACATCTCTAAAGTCGACTCACTCAGTTCCAATTTCTTCATATGCTACGCCAGATTGAAGAAATTCTAAGTCTTCGAGATGATATCATTCTCCACTCTTGACCCATTCTGAAAAGATTTGATAGATACGATCCCTGTAGTGGTCTCGATTCCTGGCATAGGATTTTTCTTTTGCTGCCAAGTGCCAACAGCTTTAATTTCATTGCTTCACTTTAACAACATTAGCAAAAGAACCCTAAAAAATATGAACTGTGACAACTTGAAAAGCAAAGAAGATTCATAAAGATCAACTCAAATTGTCTTATTGAGAGAAAAAGAGAGACTTTTCATGACCTACTGGTATTATTTTGCCAAAGTAGGAGTGTTAAGTGTGAACTTCTATTACTTAATTGCCTTATCCAACCTGCCTCCGCTTACCACACCCAATACCCCTACAATAAAGTGCAGATAGATCTTAGTGGATTCACCAATATACTATATAACAATTGATTATGAATTGTGAGTATTAATATATATATATAATTTGGTATGATTTTCTATTAACTATATGAATTGTTTATTAACTAAGAAAATCTCAGTGAGATAAGAAAAATATGTATAAAAAATGAAATTTTTATAAATATGTTCACTAGACTTATTTTTAGGATTTCGATCAAGTAGGGAAAACATCAATCGGATATCACGTTCATGTCATTTCATTACTACATTGTTAATATTGGCTTCTTCACTTCAAATATTGGTAATGTCTTATTAGTCGGTGTTACCATTTGCAACTTCAAGAAGCCAATATTCGTTCTATATTATAATTTCTCTTCTCTTTTCATAGGGAAAAAAAAAAGGAATGGGAAGGAGTATGAGCAACCATTGGTAAATGAAGTTGGTTCTTGGTCCCCTATCCTTTCCAGTTCATGCTCTGGGAATTGAATCAGATTCTCCAACAATTTGATCAAGTAACTCTCCATGGGTTCCTTTTGTGAATGTGAGCCTACCTCCTTTTTCTTTTCCTTTTTTTTCTTCTCTAAATATTTGTAGGGAAACATGTGAAGGAAAGTGGAAAAGGATAAACAATATTAATAGTACTAAAAGATTACCAATATTACTGACCACAAAACAGTCCTAAACAAGCCATGCAAAGGTGAAAATTTTCCTCTCCTAAAGGCATCTTTGCAATGGTTTATACTTTCTAGAATACTCATGTAGTTATTGAAACTTGTAATCTATATTAGAACCAACATCAAGAAAAAAAAGATTAATTACTTATATTTGATATGGTTTACACATTGATGCGAAGTACATACTATGTCCATAGGTGAAAAAGAGAAACCTTCATTATGTAGAAGAAGAAATTAATAGAGATTTCTCAACTAATCGTTAAAACAGCATTATTAGAACTATCACCCAAGATCTTAAGGCAAAAGTTTAAATCTCACAAACTTCATAAAAGAACATATATAAGGTATACTTTTATTTATTTTAATAGGATAAAGGGGTCAATTTATTATGTGGGGTTGTACTGTATCATAAGCATAGGCAAATCGGATGATCCAATTCATGAGATTTGTGATGAAAATAGAAGGCTTGGGCTCACATGAAAGTCTGGTACACTAATTTGGATCATAAACATAACATCATCAAATATAATTATCAAGGAAAATTTCAACGTCAACCCCTTAGTTATCCCCTACAGTTAACGCCACCCTCTGGGTTATCAAATTTATTAATCAACCCCCCCCCCCCCCCCCCCCCCCCCCCGGTTGGGTAAAAATATATGAAAGCAGACGAAACCATGGACCAACCAAGTAATGGATCACTTGGGGAGAACCCTGCCTACATCTTGGCTTATAAATTAAATGAGGAATGAAGGCTTGTATGTTCGATCAGCTCTTCAATGAATCACTGGTTCATACATATCATCCACTATTCCTCATCGTTTGGAAGAAAATTCCAAGAAATGGCAGGCAGAGATCAAAATCCAAGCAATTTGGCTGACGCCGGTCATCTTTGTCATATGGTCTCAGTTCAGAACCCACCTTCCAAATTCCCAACTTTCTTCTTCGTTCAGATTTGGAGGCTATACGAAGAACATTACCCACCTGGGTTTCCCAGAAAGGTTCTAATAATTTCCATTCTCAAAACAGCTTAATTTTTTGCTTAGTTAATTGATCTCCCGGAACTTTTCTTTGTATAAGACTGAAACCATAGAGATGCCTTTAACTCTTAAACAACAGGTAGCTGCAGAAATAATAGCGACCTTTCTGCTTGTATTCGTGACATGTGGTTCGGCTGCTCTGAGTGAGAGTGACGAACATAAGGTCTCAAAGCTGGGAGCTTCTGTAGCCGGTGGTCTTATCGTGACTGTGATGATCTATGCCGTCGGCCATATCTCCGGTGCCCACATGAACCCTGCCGTCACCTTTGCCTTCGCCGCCGTCAGGCATTTTCCCTGGAAACAGGTGCTTAATCATCTGCTAATTAAATCAAACACGTTTCTCTTAATTTCTATTTAGAGTTTGCAATTTGCATTATTCGTGATGGCAACGCCCATATGGTCAGATTAGTTCCATCAGTTTCAGGAATCTTCTCAAACCTGGGGATTTTGACCATCAGCTTGGTTGGATCATGTCACACATAATACATGGAAATTACTTGGGTGTTGTGTTGTGTAATTAATGCGCAGCACCAGCAACGAACAGTTCAGATGGAAATTTCTGCCGATATCTTGATCTCGATTTTTTGCAACACAATGTTGTGCAGCATTGAAGTCAAGCCTAGATAGGAATTACAGTGAATTAAGCTTGGAGAAAAGAGGAGAGACAAAATTGGGAGAAAATTTAGGAATTTTTTAGGTTCAATTATTAGTTGTGTTCTAATCATGACCCTTAGATAATTAACTGCCACGTGTCACAATCCTATATAGGAATATAGGGAATTGTAAAATGTGAGAATGATAGAGGATGTGAATCCCCATGATACACACTAAAATACTGTTTGTTTGCAAAAGTGGGGTGGGGGAAAAAAATATGTGAGCTCATATGTAATGGGTGTGGGAGAAAAAAAAAAAAGGAAAAAAAATGGATTTTGTGTTTAAATGTTAAATGTGGGTCCCACTGGTTGATTGTGTATTTTTCAAACAGGTTTTTCCACAGAGTTTTGGAACGTGGGGGGCATTTTGTAGGGTCTCTCATGAATGGGTGTGGGAGAAAAAAAAAAGGGAAATGTTAGGGTCCCTTTTTGTTTTCCACATTTGCCACAAGACATTTTGTAGGGTTTCAAATAGGCATGAGGTAGGAAAATTGGCATGTTACTTCACCAAATAAGTTTCCTTAATTCTCTTAGTTTTTTGACTTTCTCACTCCCATGAACCAAATAAACTATGTACATTGGGTTTTCATGGAAATTTTTTTGTTTTCTCAAACTTTTTCCTACCCATTTTTTCCACCCCACGTTTATTCCAGCAAACAAACGGTGCATAAAGTACTGAAGCTAATGAAACAAGTTGAGTCTATGCTTTTTAAGGTATCTCATATTAGGTTGGTCCAATGTAACGCCCATAATATAATTATCTTTTATCATCTTTAGAGTACATATTTGACAAGCAAATTAGTATATAATTGTAATTTACGGAAAATAAATTAAATCTGGTATTTTTTTTCTTTTTTGGTAATCAATTAAATCTGGTTGTTGCAGGTCCCCATATATGCAGCAGCTCAATTGAGTGGAGGAATGGCAGCCTCATTTACACTTCGCATACTTTTGTACCCTATAAAGAATATAGGGACTACATCTCCTTCTGGGTCGAGTCTTCAAGCCTTAATCATGGAGATTGTTGTGACCTTTTCCATGATGTTCATCACTTGTGCTGTTGCCACCGACACCAAAGCTGTAAGTTAATTTCAATCTTCTTCATACAATGAGGTCCCTCAAGGGTTAGATTAGAGGAAAAATTCTATCCAAGTTTACAAAAATTTTGTATTGATCTTTAGGTTAAAATTATTGACTGTAACTATGAATTCTCAGGTAGGAGAGTTAGCAGGGATAGCAGTTGGTTCCGCAGTTTGCATAACTTCTATCTTGGCTGGGTAAGTAACTAGGATTCAGGTCATTTCCATCTCATGTTGCCTTCTGTCTTCTCTACCGTCAAATGGGAAATGCATAGATGAGTAAAATTTCAATCACTAGATGGATAGGCAGAATCAAAATTGGGTTGAGCTTTAGTGTTGTGCAATAAATGCGCAGCACTGAGTTGCATATGGTCCCAATCAATTCTGGTGGTCTCAACCACTCGTTTCGGTTTTTTTTTACTACACTAAAACCAAAAAAAAAAAGAAGGGTGTCTTGACCACCACTCTACATTGGGACCGTAGGCAGCTCAGTGTTGCACATTAATTGCACAACACTAAAGCCGAACACAACAAAATAAGGTTGTTTAGGAATAACTTAAACATAATTCAATTGTTTTCAAAAAAACTGTGATTCCCCTCCATTTGATGGTTGTAATTTTATCCGTCCATGCGTTGCCCATCCGACAATTGGATGAATAGGACAGAAGGTAAGGTGAGATGTAGAGAATTTGAATCCAAGTAATTATAAATATGATTCCTTGTCAAGATCCAAATCAGCTATCCACATGGATAAAGGTAGGCACCTTGCTCCGAGAGGATTCAAATCCTATGCAATGCCAAAGTGAGCAGCCATCCAACCGCCAACTCTCAACAAACACCAAATGTCCACTATAAATTTTCACCCTTAGATGATGATACTTTTAACAGGCCTTACCACTTTGGTTCATCAATCAAACCAAATTATGAATAGTCCAAGGGTCAAAAATAGATAAGGGACATGTGTCCCTCATTGAGAACTGATTGTTGGATGGCCACTCACTTGGGTGCTGGAGAGGATTTGAATCCCCTCATGTGGATCATTTCCCCTAAAGGAGAATACTCTCTTCTCCCCCGACGGTGTTACAACCACAAATAATGTGAGGTTTCACAAGTAAAAATAATAAAACATTTAAAAAAAAAAAATGTCGGCCCTAACCTTGTGGGCCCCCTTTAATTCGTGGTCAACAACTGTTAGGGTACCAAAGAGAGCGCTCTCCATAGGGGGAGATGATCCGGACTCCTCTTAGATATACTTCATATCATACATTTGGTCCGAAAAAAAGATATACTTCATATCATACAATATGAAACTCAATAACTAGAAGCTGAAGTTTATACCTGGTGGAACATGCCCAAAAGCCCCCCTAGCTCTCTCTACATAGCTTGGGCTAGATGGGCCTTAATAGATTGTGTTAGTGCAGACCAATATCAGGTGGATCCATGAACCCAGCAAGGAGCATAGGTCCAGCAATCGCCAGCTCAAACTACAAGGGAATCTGGGTGTACGTGGTTGGACCGGTTATAGGCACTCTGATGGGCACTTGGGCCTACAATTTCATCCGGGTCACTGACAAGCCCACCCATGAAGTCTCTCTCAGCTCATCCAATTCTCTCAAACTTCGCCGGCGGCGGACCAATGACAACCAATCAACCACAAAAAAAGATTCTATAGATCCATTAGATTCCATATAACCCCAAACAAAATTTTGCATGTAAGTATCTTGTATTGGTGTGTGAGAAACAAGGGATCATATGTGGTCGTTGGGATGCCAAGAGATATGTGGTTAGAATTGTACAAGTCCACTCGGACACCACGGTCGTTGAGATGTGCAGCTACCATTTTTTTTTCGTGAATATTGAAAGACATTAAAAGCCTCATTTCGGTTTTGTCACAGAAACAAATCGATATATGGATCATCTAGCAAACTTGGTGCCCGTATATTTATCCAAAGCCCTTCACAAGTATGTATGTCTATGAAGAGGCTGCCCGTATAATGTATAAAATATATATTTTAAAGTGGAAATTAACAAGAAGGTGAAGGAAAGCCGCCAGCCTTTCTCTATCTTTTCGCGTTAGAAAATCAAAATAAGTTAAAGAATATCAATTATTCAATTTTATGGACTACTCTCTCACCTTATCCATAGAGAGAAGATTTAATTATTAATGTCATTTTCCTTTTTAGGTGGTTCTAACTTATGCCAATATACTGATATTATCAAAGACAATCGTTTTATTTTCATACAAATTAGATGCTTTCATGTGACCGTTGTCACTTTGTAATCAAATTATTTAATCTTTTTTATTGAAATTTAATTAAAATTATAAAAATACTTACAAGTGTTGATATTTTAAATATTTATATGAATGTAACACCAAATGATTGGAGGAGTCTTGTTATGCAATTATGCATTCTCCATGCTTTAATTGAGTAATTTTTGTTTACCAACAAAAATTTTGAATAATCTTTTAACATTAGTTTTTTTTTTTATTAAAAAAAATGGTAAAAACCCCTATTATGTAGTACCAAACGGCTGTTACTACTAAAAGTAAAAAAAGGGGCTGTTAGTTAACGAAATAATACTACTTTATGAAAAAGTAATATATTGTTGAATTAGCAAAAACATTCATAAATTTGAAGTATTTCCCTCAAAGATTTGCAAAATAAATGATTTCATATATTAGAGAGGTTGAAAAGTATTTCAATATAAAGATTTTCTATTTTGGTATGTATTTGACTCTTCTTTGAAGGAAGCAAACCTCTCAATGTCCAATACGTTATAGCATCCAGTAGCATGTAACATTCAAATTCCAAAAATTATTATAATAAGTTAGTAAATAATCAACCATATTAATTTATAATAATGAAAATAAAATGTTTAATGGCCTTTGGTCAATTCAATGATGGTGATATGAAAAGTGTTTCTGTTGAGAACTTGTTCAGGAATTTATAGGAATACTTGAAAGGTTGTTGTAATCACAATACTTTGTCAAAATTGAAATGTACCGGATGTACTTTCTTTAAGGTATTTAGACACTTTGATTTGTGCATATGAGTACTAAATATGTGTCTTCACCCCCAAGATTAGCCATCCCAAACTTTTAAGATTGCACCCCATAAAATATTACTTTTGAGGTGTGATCAGGTTTTGTTCACTGCTTAACAAAATAACAATAGGGAGAGAGAGAGAAAGATGATGAAGAAATTCATATAAAATAATGTGATCAGATTTTGTTCACTATTTGGTTACATGAGTCTGGAGATTTCAAATATCTAGAGATTTCAAATCTATGGAGTTATAATTATAAAATGATGTTGCGTGGAATGAAATGCTGATCCGGATTTTGGAATGTAAAATTTTATAGCTTTTTTGAAATCTCTAGATTTCACCCCTTACCCATAAATCTACAGATTCACATTTTTAGTGTAAAAAGATGAATCTCTAGATTTTTACAACCCCTTCCACCTAACAGTTGACTTTCTGGATTAATGCACATGACAAAATGGGCTCTACTTTGTATAAGTTCAACAGCATGGTTTGCGTCACATATGGGTTTTATTGTGTAAGTACAATCCTTAACCCCAAAAGATATATTACGTAGATTCTTACTATATAAAAACGAGATAACCAGCTCTTATTTGCTCGATGTGGGACCTAAAGTTTATGTTATAAAAATTATAAGATAAAAGATATAATTATAAAAAAAATAATATACATCAAATTTTTAACATATTTTCAACATTTTATGGTTTCACCCAAGGAAAACACCCCTAGGGCTTCAAGTTTAATTAATATATTATTTTTTATTAAAAACATTATTCATTAAATATATAATTCATGTTTAAAATAAAATAATAATAACTCAAGGAGTTTATTTATTTTTTATTTGGGCATAAATTTTCATATGTAAAAAAAAATAATGACCCGCCTACTCTATTTTCAAATTTGGCTTATTCTATTTTTTCTTGATAAATAAAAATTCACTTATTCAATCATTAGGTTTAGAAAGAAGTAGGGGTAAAACTTCGTAGAGAAAAAAAAAAAGTAAATAGAGAATAATATAAAATTTCTTAAGATTTTTAATATTTAGAACAACAAATATATTACTCTTGAATCTTAATGTTCATTTAGGTCAATTTACGAGTATTTTAATTATATCTTTAGGGGAGTTCATATAATTAATATCCGCGATGCTTAGTACCTAGGGGTGTCAACAATGCGGTTTGGGACAATTTTGGGTTGAAAAACACCTAGTCCAAACCCAGTTCATTAGCAAAATAACTGTTTCGAGCCGGTTTTAGTTTGGTGCGGTTTGAGTTCGGGCTAACGGTTTAGATTCGGGTTGACTAATAGTTTATAGTGTGTAAAAAAAAAGAATAAGAAGAAACAATTGAGCATCCTACAACAAAAATGAAAATTATATAGAATGCAAAGTTGCTATTGGTCAATTTTCATTAAAAAAACTAAGGGTGTCAATGGTGCGATTTCGGGTTGGGCTTAACGGTTATGAGCTGAAAAATACCTAACCCCCAAACACGACTCATTAGCAAAATAACGGTTTCGGGCCTATTTAGTTTAGTGCGGTTTGGATTCGGGCTAACTAACGGTTAAGATTCGTGTTGACTAATGGTTTATGAAGTGTAAGAAAAAGAACAAAAGAAACAATTGAGCATTAAAAAAGAATCCACCAATTCTATAGAAATCAAAAACCTAAATATTAAATGGTAAAATGACTATTTGATCTTTGAATTCATATTTTATTTTTTTAATTGTTTATACCAACTACCTAATGGTAATATAATGATAAAAATACTATTTAATATAAAATTACAAAACGGGTTATAACGGTTGCGGTTCGGTTTCGGGTTGGTGCGGGCTCCACAACCCTCAGCCCAATAATGGCCCATTAAGGTTCGGTTCGGGTTATAACTGGCCGGTGCGGTTCGGTTTTAATAGTTCGGGCTTTAAATTCAATTGACACTCCTATTCAAAACTGTCTCAGATAATTTGAACTTTGATCTTTTAGGTGGAAGTGTTGGTCTTTTGCCAAGTATACCATCTTGTGATCCAAACACATATACGTTCCCCACCACGTAAGGGGAAAATATACAGTCAAAGAAACACCATTACGCCAAAGTTGAGACTGACGTCCGTTAGTCCGCAAGCCAGAAATCCAATAACGGAGTTTCGGGCGTGGGACGTACGTTCCACCGAATGCAATCGGCGTGGTTCCGGCAACGCGGAAAGAGGAGACTTATAAGGACCTATAAATAGAACTCTCACAATTGTGAGAGTTTTCAAAAAAATCTCAAAGAAAAGGTCGCTCAAGAGAGGATTTTTTTTTTCTTCTTTGTAGCTATTTTGACATCCGAACACGCGTAGAAATTTAGAAGAACACGCCTTGCTTGTAGGTACTCTAATCTTTCTGTTCATCATCGTTTCCCCTTTTAGATTTTGCATTTGTGGCCGTTCTTCCTCTTTTTTCTTTTGGATTTATTCACTTAAGTTCTGCTGGAATTGATTACGATGTAGAAATTCTACGTTTCGCTGAGTTTTTCAGCGAGATCGTGGATTTTTCTAGGGTTATTTCTATTTCATTTTACTGCGATTTTTTCTTCTGTTCATCTGCTTTCTAAGGGGTTTTGGATGATCGAATTAGGATCTGTGAAGATAATTGTATGTTTGATCGGAAATTAGGTTTTGGTTTGGTATTTGGCCGGCTTGAGCGTATGTGAAGGTAAATTTGGATGAGTTAGAGAAAATGCTGTTTGTTTGATGATTTTCTAAAGCTGTGTCTGAAATTTGAAGCTTTTCTCAGCCAATGGCCCTCACTTCGTATGTAATGTTACTATGAAAAAAAGGCCTTTCGGGATGAAGAGTTCTTTCTGGGAGCTCTGTCCCTGTTTTGGTTTAAACCTATGTCTATTAATTTGTATGTTATGTTACAGAACAATTTATCTTAATATGGGTTGAATCTTTGGATGAGTGGAGAGTCTTATGTGTTTTGTGAATCAGGAATTCCACTTGAAGACGAAGGTTGTTAAGGAATGGGAGATCATTTGGTTTTATACGTTGACCGTCTCGTAACACCTGCTACCTTGCAATCCGTGCAAGAAGCCGATGTTCCAGGGTCATCTGCAGGTGTCTCCTGCACCCATTCTGCACCAGCAGTTGCACCAGCACCTGCACTTGCACCTGGTTCTGCCAGTGAAGAAGATAGAGGGGTTGAACATGAAGGGTCTGACGAGGAAGCTCCACTAATTCAGACGGTGGAATGCCGTATTTGCCAAGAGGAAGACCACATTAAGAATTTGGAGACCCCTTGTGCTTGTAGTGGCAGCTTGAAGGTACTTTTGCTCTGTTCTTCACTCCATACTGAAGTAGTAATGAAGCGGAATCCTGCTTTTTTCTTTGTTTTCTCAGCATGATTTTCTGTGTTCGCTGGAGGTTTCTCAATTTCTGTTAAACATATGAAGATATAGTCTGTATCTGCTGTTATGAATATGTACCATCCAAAATTGTGCTGAGGAAGATAATGCGGTCAATCTTATTTCATTTTATTCGCCAAAAGGAGATGCAATTATATGGTAGTGGGGATTTGGTGCAATTTCACTCCGAGCTGTTGTTTTTGTTATTTTTAGGCCATCTATTCTTGTTCATTGCATGCAAATAGTTTTTTCAACTTGTCTCACTGAATTGCTGAAAGCAGGATTGGAATAGTCATTTCCTTCATTTTCTACGTTTTCCTGTTGAGTTGTCAAGTTTCTATTTCAGTCTGAGCTAAATATTAAGTTTCCTTTAGCTTTTGTGTTTATTAATTCTAGGTTAGTTATCCTTTTGGTCCAATCACTCCAGCTGTTGTTTTTGTTATTTCTAGGCCACTTATTCTTGTTCATTGCATGCTAATATTTTTTTCAACTTGTCTTACTGAATTGCTGAAAGTAGGAGTGGAATAATTATTTCCTTCATTTTCTAGGTTTTCCCGTTGATTTATCAAGTTTCTATTTTAGTCTGAGCTAAATATTAAGTTTCCCCTAGCTTTAGTGTTTATCAAATCTAGATTAGTTATCCTTAACTATCCTCTTGGCGCTTTGTGTAAGGTTTAATGGATATATAGCATAGATTGAATACTGATTTGACATAAACTTCTGTCCAGTTTGCTCATAGGAAGTGTGTTCAGCGCTGGTGCAATGAGAAAGGAGATATAATTTGTGAGATCTGCCATCAGGTATCCACTTATTCTTCATTCACTCCCCCCCCCCCCTCTCTTTCTCACCCTGTTCTCTTAAATATCATGGGAAGCGTCATCATGTTTAGGTCTGAATTCTGTAATGTAATGAACGCATCCATGTTTTGTTTATGCATCTTTGAATGGATTCCATGCATAATTCACGGACACTTTTCAAATTCGTGCTATTTTTGGACATTCTATGGTTCTTTATTTTCCTTATTCTTTGTTCTTCTTCTTATTGAGCTATCCATTAAGATATTATTCATTGCAACTTTTCCTTCATTTTTAAACCTTTTCACTCTCACAATATTCGTAGTTAATCATTTGAACCTAAAACTTGTGATAATTGATTGCTTGTGAGGCTAAATTGAGCTATAATTATTTCTGACCTTTCTGGTATCTGTAACTGCCCAATCCAGAGACCATACTGTATTCGGATTGCAGCCTATTGTAGGCCTTTCAGACTTGTTTCAAAGTTGGTCTGTGTCCATGTGAATTCAATCACTGACTCATTCCTATTAGAAGATTCCTCCGGCCAATATTCCTCCCTAGTTTGAATCTTTTTTTAAGAAATACAAGGTTTCTCCCTATCAAGCATTAAGACATCATCCACTAAATGTGACCCTATTTCCTTATATTTAGACCTTGATTTTTAGTTTAGGGTTAGTTCTTTGGACTTTCTGTCCCCTTTTTGTTGTCTTATTTTGAGTCTTTGGTCACAGAAAGATGAATTGCTTTGGCAATGTAGACAGTTATATGTCTGTTTTACTGTTATCTGTTGATGTTCCATTTATATTTCACATAAGCAACTGATGTGTGGCTATAATATGCAGCCTTATCAACCTGGGTATACTGCGCCGCCACCACCTCCTCAGTCTGAAGAAACCGCAATTGATATTAGGTTTGGTTGTATTTCAATTGTTATTTGGATTTTCTATTTATTGGTTATCACTTACCACCACCAGTTATCAACTTGCATTTTCCCTTGGTGTTACAGTGGAGGTTGGACAATAGCCGGTGCTCCTTTGGATTTGCATGATCCTCGTATTTTAGCCATGGCAGCAGCTGAGCGCCACTTTCTAGAAGCTGAGTATGATGAATATGCTGCTACAAATGCCAGTGGAGCTGCATTTTGTCGTTCTGCTGCTCTAATTGTGAGTCAAAACAATTGCGAGTCACCTAAATGAAAGTACCAGTGTGTATGACAAGAAAAAAAACATGGTGTTTAGACCACAATTATAAAATCATGAGCTATATAATTTTGTCTCACTGCTGATTGTAGGCCTAGTGCAGATATAAAATAGGTTTTAACCCCCACCCCACCCACGAAAATTTATCAGGTCCATTTCGAAATGGACCATCCATTTCCTTATAGATGTGTGCCCTATGTCCCAAAATCACATCATATGGTTGAAATCAATTTATAAATCACATCAAAGAGTTGATTGATGTGACTGATAAATGGATTTCAACAATTTGATGTGATGTTGGGACACATGGCACACATCTACAAGGAAATGGATGGTCCATTTCCTTTTCAGAAATGGACCTGATAGGTCCCCCCCCCCCCCACCCCAAAAAAAAAAAAAAAAAAATCATTGTGAAGCCTTGGGGAACAAACAACACTTCCCAGGACCTTGTTCATTGTATGTAGCCCATGTTTGATTAAGGCAACTATGCCAGTTATTACTTTGACTTTTTCCTAGTCAATGTATATGGCTTTCCCCAGGATGTTTTGAACCTTGTAAAAACTTCAAAACTAAATGTTAAGGGGCAGTTGTGGTGCAGTCTGAAGATGCACAAGTGGTCTTTGCCTGTTTAAACCCCCCCCCCCCCAAAAAAAAAAAAAAAAAAAAAAAAAGAAAAAAAAAAGGTCTTTGCCATTTTATTTGTTGAGTAGAATTATGAGGGCATTTTCTGGACATAAAAGAGGGGAGGGGATTGAATTTTATAGAACCACAGTTCAAGCTCAATTGCTTTGTGCTGCTGTTGTTATTTAATCAATTTCCCTAATGCTGAAGTATCTCCTGCCTCCAAAAAATGGGAATATAGCAGTGATTTAGAAGTCAAATTACAGTTTCAAGTAGGGCTTTAAGGTCTTCAGTTGATGATATCTAATGCATTAGCTTGCCACTTATAAGGATGCCTTCATGACTTGGGCCACCGTTCTTCTGATTGACCAAGTTGTCTTTGAAGTTGGTCTTTTGAGTTTTTGTCAAACTTATTAACTGTAAGCTCTGCTTTGGAGTTGGATCTGATCTTGTGATCCCTCCCCCCAATTTTTTATTATTTTGGAATGCAGTTGATGGCTCTTCTGCTCTTGAGGCATGCTCTGACCATCACCAGTCCTGATGGGGCTACTGATGATGCATCTACTTTCTACTCTGTAAGTTGGGATTTGTTTTGGAGGCAACTCTGCCTTGAATTTAATTTTTCGTTGCTTTTGCCTGCACATAATTATAGCATTTTGATTTGATGTTTGTTGAATGCTGAACAGCTTTTCTTGCTCCGGGCTGCGGGTTTTCTTTTGCCTTGTTACATTATGGCCTGGGCCATCAGTATTTTGCAACGTCGCCGGCAAAGACAGGTTAGTTATTGAATGGATCCCTCAATGGTACCTTATTCTGGTTTTGCATACAGGTGATAGTAGTAGTGTTTGTGAAGTTGTGAAAAGATTCAACACACATTTGTAACCGTGTTCATGTATGGTGGTTCAGGAAGCAGCTGCACTAGCAGCAACTGAAGTTGCATTTATGCTGCAGTCAGGGCAACGTAGAGGTCTGCAGTTCACCATAGCAGCATCACCGGTGACTCCCCGTCAAGAGCCAGTCCAATGATTTTGTAGCATATCAACGAGATGTGGATGTCTTTGAGCAGGTTGGCTTGACTGTTACTAGTCCGTGGAGTTAAATTGGCTTTGAATCTCCATGTAGCTATTTTCTACTTGTTAATGAAAAAGTCAGGAGCCTTGCTTCTCCAATTTCTGTCTGTATATATCTGCACAGGATTACCCAACACTGAGGTGATTGCTTCTGGATTTTTTTTTAATTTTAAATTTGTCTTTATTTTTTGTATTTATGGTTGCTTATTCCATCAGTCCAATCAAAATGTTTGCTGCCGTATAACATCTGGTTTTGTCCAGTGGATATGGCTTTGAGGTAAAATCATTTTAGTTACCTAGAAAGTTTGTTGCTTGGATGAGAAAATGCATTTCAAAGTTTTTTCTTCTTTGTGGCAATTTAGAATTCTTTTTCTGTTGAAGCTACCTATGCTTGTAATTCTATTTCAAATTGAATTTTGTGCCTGATAAAAAGACATTGGAAGCCCTTCCTAGTGACGAAGTTTCGAAGAGAACCAATATAAGGACATCCTGAGTCAAAATGGCATGTCTTGATATGGCGGATTATGTTCGGAAAATTTCTTGAAATGAAATTATTTTCGGTAGTCTTTGAGGGTAGAGTCAATAAAGCGTAGACCTGTAAATGGATAAAATTCATAGTGTTTGTATTCAAAAAAAAAAATATTTATCGAAAAAATATTTGCTAAGCAACCAGATGTGGATTTGGATAACTATTTATTGGATTGGATAATATCTGGATAAAAATTTATCTGAATAGAGTAAAGTATACAATATTTTTTTCATTGAAAAATGACGGTAATCGGATTTGGAAGCAAGTAATAAGTAATTGGAGAATTGAAAATTATCCGATTAGATTAAATATTAAACATTTTTCTCTAAAAAAAGAAATTAATAATCAGATTTGAAAACTAGTAATCAGCAATTAGAATTTAAGAAAAAAAAAAAAAAATGACAACCACCAATCAATAATGGGAGTGGATTATTCGATATCCAAAAGAATTTGGATGAATTTGGATACCTTCTCTAAATGTCTATCGGATTCGGATAGCTATTTTGTTAATCGGATTTGAATACTGGCGTACCGAACCGAATTAAATCCGTATACAAGTCTAATAAAGCAGCAATAGGGCAAACGTTACTTCAGGAACTATATATAAAAATTTGGGAAAAAGTAAAGGAAAAAAATACTATTCTAGATAAGCATTAAAAAAAAAAAAAAAAACTGGATTCTACCCCTGGCCTGAGGGAATTCGTACTATGCATCCTACTTGGATGTATATTTTTATCAAGTGAACCACCATTTGGGGTTCCAAATAGGCGATTTTAAACCTATTTTATTGAAAGAGTTTTTCATGGCATCACTTAAGTTGAGCTTATAATTTTTACTATTCACTTAACTTGGACAAATTTCAAATTGCCTACAATTCATCTTTTTCAAAATTTCCAGGTCAGTCATTGTTAAATTTTTCAAGCTTTGATTGTTGTCTTTTCCAATTTAAGTGGTCAATTGAAGAAAGTAGTCTAGGGGTGTAAATAGATCGGAGATGATATTTTATTATAATCGGACGGATTCGAATAATATCTTATCGGTTTTTGAACAGATTTAGTCGAATTCAAATGATAATCGGAATTTAAGAATTTAACAATTTTGGTAGCTATTCTAGTAGAAATTCTAGAAGAAAAAAAAAAGTCACATATCACAAGTAAAAATTTTATAAAAATAAGAAAAATAAATCTAAATAAATAACTTAATCAAATAATTTTATTGAACAAATAATAATCGGTAAGAAGGGGGTATATTATATCCGCATTCCATTAGTAATCGGACGGATTCAGATACCCTTAAATGTATGCGGATGCGAATTCAAAAGTGAATTTCGGTTATCCATATACACCCCCACAAAATACTTATATGATGATCAAATTACTGAAATGCATTTTCATTCACTTAAGTGACTCACCCTCAGGTGGGTGAAGGACCCATTTTCTTTCTTTACTTCGTTTGAAACCTTGGAAGTGAAAGTGTACATTTTTTTTTGTTGTACAACCTCTGGAGAGTCTAGGGTGACATACCTACTTCTTAAGGTAAGAGTTACAATGGGATTTTCCTCTTACCAACATTATAAAAATCTTGGAATATCTTTGAAAACAGTTCCTAGTATGCATATAAGATAACTTGGATAGAAGGGCAGCTATCATTTGTTACTCTTTTTATAGGTTGTATAGTGGGATTGGACTTAAAAAGATTGAACTTCATTATGGTACGATGAGTCTTCAATTGAATTCACCTAGGCACCATTTGTTTGCTGGATTAAAGATAAGGTGGAGAAAAAAAGTGAGAAAAAAATTGTTTTCATAAAATCTCAACAATGTAGTTTGTTTGGTTCATGGAGTGGAAAAGCTAACGAGAAGCTTTCTTAATTTAAAGAAGTTTGTTTGGTGAAGTAGCATGCTAACTTTTTAATCCCATGCCTTTTCAAAATCTTACAAAATATGTAGAATTTTGTGAAAAAATGTGAAAAACAACAAAGTGTAATCCACATATAACATTTTTTCACAAAATCCCTTTCTTTCATTTTCTTCTCCCTCACCGTATTATATATAAATGTTTTTTTTTTCCACTCCTTTTTTCCCCCAACCACCTTTGCAAAGAAAAGGTGCCCTAGTAAATAGATTAGATTGTAAGTAGCTTTTTTGGGTAACAGATTGTAAGTAGTAAGCCATAGAAACGATTGGGTTTATAGTAAACTCCTGAAAACAAGAAGTTAGGGATTGATTGGCACCAATAGTAAGTTTATAGTTGAGACTGGCAATTCAAGAATGAGCAACTATTAAAAGTAGTGTAGGTCAACAACAGGACCACACTACTATAAGCCAGTCTTCTCATTTTTATTTTCAAATTTACTCTACCAAACTTGGAAGTGAGTTGAAAAGTTTTCAAAGGTTATTCAGCACTCATTGCACTCCCTTTTGGCAAAAACACTTTCGTGGTTTAAAAGCTCAGACATGCAATGCAGACTCCATTTTTAATTAGATAGTTTGTATAACAGTTCAGAATTGTTAAGCATGGCTAAAGGCAACTGGGTTTGATACAATACAATTAGAATCAGTGTCAGTGCGGATCTCGACCGAAACGATTCAGAGCCAAGGAGGCTACTTCAATCCAAGTTCTACACCCATTGTTCTTCTGAAATTCTTAGCTAAACTTTGCAGTACCTGGAGTTTGTTATGAACTGCAAGAGTACCAGAAACTCTCCATCTGATCTTTTATAACCATAATGGTTTTTGCTCTAAAAGTAGATTCCTGGTGGTATTTTATCTTAACTTTAACCCAGAGAATATGTTCCACTCTCCTCATTCCTTCATAAATTAAGAATGTAATCATTCATTAGTTTCTAGTTAATGGCTTTTAATCCTGAACTACAGGTGAAATCAATTCCTTGGCCCCTAAGCATATATTCTTAAGGAATACATGTAGTGGGAGCTCCAAGTAGTTATCCTCTCAAATCTTTTTGTGCTCCAGACATTACAAATTGCAGGAGTTAGCTTTTCCTTTTGGGCTTTGGGGGTGGGGAGGGAAAAAGATTATTTAGCTTTCATTCGAACAAGCTTACTTTGGTCCATCCCCTGTTTAATTTGATTCCCTGCTAGATTCTGGTTATAAATCCCAAGATCATCATAGATCAGACATTACTTTCTTGTTTAATATCTGGATTAGGACATCAAATATGCTATGTTAGATCCATAATCATCATCTCCAAAGGTCCCCACTATGCATATAAGTACTAAGCCTTCCGTTTAGGCTGAAATAATGACTTTTAAACCTTTTGCTGATCTTTTCAGAATGGATGGTAAATGGTGATAAGAGTTTGAAGACTTGCCTACATGCTGGTTGAGTGCTGCAATTGAAGGCCAGCTTTCACCAAGCAGCAGACAATTGCATAGACAGTAGTTCTAAAAATCAACTGATTCGAATCAAAATTGGTTGGTTACACATATTTCATACTCGAGAAGGAGTCATTAACAATTGAAGTAGAATGTGAAGCTAGCTCTAAGTACAAATTACCTTGCTGTCACTCACCAATCACACTTTGTTCTAAGATCTGATCAATAAAAGGAAAGAAAGCAATAAAAATTGATAAATATCAATGGAACAGTGCACAGTCATGGAGGAGTCAGGGGAATGCTTTAGTTCCATTTCTCTCTTTGGTGGCTGAATAAAATTAGGGTATGGAAGGGAGCCATTGTACAGAGACAGGTAAGTGGGAGGGGCTCAACCTGAGGTGGTCTCCTCTTGTTTAAATACAAGTTCAAAAAGCCTCAACTTTAAGACCAATCTCCAGAAAACACTCAAAAACCTTAGTTGATAATAATAGAATATATACTTGAGATTTCTTCACTCTAAACTCAACTTTGCTCTTTTCCAACGATAGAGCTTGTGGGCTCCCACAATCCTATCTCATCCCAATATCTGTTATCTCTTCTTACTTTAAAAAGGGTATCTTCAAGTACCCAACCTTAAAATGCAAGTACGGCATTTCCATTGATCAAAGTGTAGTTTGGTGCAACCAAAAATAAAAAACAAAATCCTTCTTGAGAAGGTTTTGAAGCTTGAGGTGGAGGAGGGAGATTGAGAAAGCAACAACACTACTACTGTTCTTTACTGCTTTAATTGAAAGCCAAAAAGAAAAGACCCAGGAATTAATAACATATCTAAGCTGGTAGTTGTTCTCTGCTTGGACCATGGACCAGTCCAACTTCTTAGAACTCCCAAAAATCACACTACAACTTCGATAAAGTGAGAGAACTCGTGCTTTAATAATGTTCCAAGTTGCATGTGATTTTTCTCTAAACTAATGAAAGAGAAAAATATAAAATAAAGGAAAAGATGGTGTTCTACATGGATATCCGAGAGAATTATAAGTGAAAATGAAAAAGAGGGAAGAAGAGGAGGATGAAAGAGAAGAAGAGATGCTGTGATGTGGAGAAGCTTGTGGTGGGTCTTCTTTGAAACTTTGAATTGGGGGCTTAAGGTTCAGCAGTCCAAAGAAAAGCATAAAGATTAAAGAGAACACAAAAAACTAAGAACTTCTCTTCTGCTAGCATGGAGAGATGAGCTTGGAATTCTAAAGTGGTGGGTGGAAGATCTCCGAATAGCATAAAGTGAGCGTTTGGTTTTTTTTGGAATTCTATTCCTTTCCCTACTTTATTGTTTGCTTGTGACTGTTGCCACCTTAAAATCTATTAGCTCATGGCATGCTTTTGGCTGGGCCACGCATTCTCCCCACCCTTATGACTAAACTGTCCTTGTTGTGCTTGGTTAAATTCTGAAATAACTGTAAAACCAAGGAGTTCTTCT
Source organism: Hakea prostrata (assembly GCF_041222555.1). Lineage (NCBI taxonomy): Eukaryota > Viridiplantae > Streptophyta > Magnoliopsida > Proteales > Proteaceae > Hakea > Hakea prostrata. Next base: position 9,108,645 of record NC_142607.1, read on the forward strand.
GGGTTGGGTGAAGACATTGAATATGGCCTCTGTTTTCTTACTTCTCTATTAGTGATTCCAGTGGATGATTCTTCAATCTTATTTTTTGTCAATAAACCAACAGGAGAGGAATTTAATAAACCCCTACTGGCTAACAGGGCTGCAATCTGTACATCCTGAAAAAAAAAATTTTAGCTTTAAATGGTTAGAGAAGCTAAGGATATGTCAGGTTCTTGTGAATACACATGTAAGTATGGTCGTGATGTGGCAACTTTGCTGGGAGTTCCAAAGGAACAGTTGGGCTTTGTTTGGAAGATGAAAGCAAGAAGAATGATAGGGATGTAGGGAACCAATGAAAAGATGCTTACCTTCTCAAGGGTGGTGTTCCAAGCACTTTATTCATCTGTGACAGACAGAGTCTTCTAAAACAGCCTTAATTTGCTTGGATTGCAGGCTTATGATTGAGATGGATCTAAATTTCTCTAGGTGTTCTGGGGCCCCGTGTGCTTTATGCTTTTAAAGCTTCCACCAAAATCCTATATAGGATAGACCACAAGTTTATATCTACAGGATTCTCCATAAGAAAATAATAAGTATAGCTTCAGAACTATTTATTCTCTTCTTACCGTAAGCAAGAGAAACTTCAACACAGTTTCAGAGCTGCTTATTCTCTTGCAACTCAAAAACAGAAAGCTATATTCCTCTTCTTTGTGTAGTAACCATGGTTTTCTGTGCTCATAGGATGCTTATCCTCCTCTGTATTGGGGTCTTAGTAGTTCAACCTGGAAAGGTTTCAGGCATTGGAAGTATTGACCACGTTCTCAGATGGGACAGACAAGAACAAGGGCTAGTGCAGAAGAACTCACGCTTCCTCAAGGCTGTCATGGAGGAGCTGAACACCAAGAAGAATTTGGCACCTGGAGTAGCAGCCATCCCAAAACTTGATCCCAACAGCTTGAGCAAAAGAAGAGTTCGAAGAGGATCAGACCCCATCCACAACAGAGGCTGAGACATCCTAGAGATTTCTTCTGTCACAGAATTAAATAGCAAGAAGTTGGTCGCCAAAGAAAGAAGTGGCTATTTGTTACACCAGAGTAAAAGACACTAGAAAGTTGTGGACAAACCAGCTCCATTCAAGTAGTTCTTTCTTCCTGTGGATTGGTTGGTTTTCCTCTGTTTTGTTCAATAGCTTAGAGGGTTAATTTGCAGAGAGGTGTGTATAGATATCACAGTTAGTGGCCCTAAATCCCTCCAATGAGCCAGCATCCTCTCTGTGTCTTCTTAATTGAGATCCTAGCCACCTACAGAGAAATTACTGTAAGAACAATGAAGCTGGCTCTCAAACAACTTACTCTATGGAGGGTTCTTTTTTCTTTGATGGAAAGGATTTACATCCACCTACAAACTATAGTGAAATTCTTTGGTACTTTGCAACTTTACAAGTCTCTCACATAATTGTAGGGATCATATGGTTTATATTTAACTGCTCCAAAGATGGATACTTTTTCATCCCCCTCCCCCTCCCTTTGGTTTTTGCTGTTGGCATTGTCTGAGTGTTTGATACGCAACACAGACAGAAATCAAAAGCACATGTCTGGTTTCAACGAGATTAGATATCATCTTTCTTTCCAGGGTGCTGATAACTGGATTATAAACTCATCTTTCTTTCTGGGGTGCTGATAACTGGATATATTCCCTGCTGATTCTCAGAGACTGAATTGCATGATCGAAGGGGTGTTACAGGGAAATATTCGATGAAAAAATATTAACAGAAATGAAAGAGCATAATGCAAAACTAAGAATTACTTGGGATCCATTAAAGCGTGTACTATCTAAAGAGAAACAGACAGAACACCTATGGACTTTTTTTAATGAAGGAGCGCTGTGTGTTTGTACCCCGCACATTGAACCTTGACCCAAAACAATAACCCAAAGAAGAATTTCAATATACAGTTAGAAGGGAGATAAAAGAAAATACCTAAAGCATGTAAATTGGCTGGACAATCAGCTGAGATCAGTGAATCTTTTGTTTCTGTTGATTCTAAGTTGAATGGAGGATCTCTTACGAGAGACTGCCTCCCAAATCATGTCAACAGCATCACCTGGCTGGGATGGATACTGATACTCAAAATGGTATGCGATTGCTTTCAGTTTTTCCCACATTGTGGTCCACCTGTCTTGCTTAATCCCCCTGAGTAGATTCAATAGAACTCCCTGCTTCACTGCCTCAGATGCGCTTACAAAGATACAGAATTCTGAATAGTCCAAGACATCCTCAAATGGGAGTTCAATCTCATCACTGATGATTACAGGGACACAGTGGCTCACAATCGCATCAAATAGGCGATTTGAAGAGGGGGTATCTCCAGCAATATTCAGACAGAATTTAGATGAGGCCATCCCCTGGCCAGCTTTAGAAATTCCATGCGTACCCACACTGCCAAATGAAAAGTGCACGTTTTTCTCATCTTTGAGAAGATAATAGAGTTCTTGACGAATGACCCCTCGCTGAAATATAAATCCAATCAGAAGACGCAATATCAACAAAGTTAAGAGTAGTAGAAAACAATAACTAAAAGATTCCTAAAATGGATAAAACGCTGAATTTTTAACCTTCTTTACATAAAGTGAGAGATAGGAAGAGTAGATGATGGTTATCAAAAAGGTGTAGTTTAGTTGCCAGAAAGCCTTTAATAATATATAAGGATTTTCCAATACATCCTTCACAACATAGAATACTGAAATTGACAGGTTCTGTTGGAAGACACTCAACAGGTTTAGCAAGATGATGGTAGGACCAGGAAAAGTTAGCAACCATTCCTGTGCAGTGCAAAAGTAACAGACATTGGAAGAACTGGAACATGACAATAGGGAAGTCACTTTCAAATTTTCCACCAAATATCTGCACAGTCCAATGGACATGATGGCAAATTACACACGGGAGAGTTGCCAAAAAAGGCTAGTGTTTTCTGCAAGAGGAAGAAAGAAAATTAAACAAATGGAGAAAAGCCAGAAAGAAAACAAGGGTTTTCAGTTGCAAGTTCCTCCCCTTTTCAAGTGACAAAGTTATTCATTTGTCATTCCAAATGACCAATAGTGACTTGTTCATGATACTATGTTGCCCATATAACTCAAAAACCACAAAGACCAAATTTTTCAATACCATTTTATCTTGCATCAAATATCGACAGTTCAGTAATACTCATGAAACAATTCCAAGAGAATTAGGTGAAAGATCATCCATAATTAGTGGTTCATGAAACTCAGAGCCTAAATGGAGCAATTGACCAGTACAAAATACAGGGATGGTTTAGCTTCCACAACATTCAACCCCAAAGATTAACTTAATTCCCATACGGAAGATAATTAACCAGTGACAAACAAGGATTTCTGATTGACTAATACATTGATAACACCAATAGCCCCAAGCATAATAAAATTATTTAAATCTATATACTCATTAAAAATCAATAGAAGAATCTGAGAATAATCCAACTTAAAATGAAACCGTAGAGTTATATTACTTACATCTTTCCTATAAATTGCTCCTTGGAAATACGCCAAGATTGGTCGTTCCTCAAATGGTGCTGATTCACCATCAATGCTCCTCACAACGTGCTTGTAAGGAGCGATTATATCCTTCTCTAAGTTTGCAATCTCAGCTGGGTATCTCCCAAAATCAGCAAGCACAAACATAGCAGAACCTAGCTTCTTCCGTGCAGTTAGCATGCTGTTTGGATGGTGAGCCACAATTAGATGATCCTTCCCACCTGATCTCTTCCACTCATTCTGGTTGATCAAGAACTGCACTAACTTATCCTGCAACTTCATGTTCACACTGACTTTCTCTCTTCCATGCACCTGAGAATGTCTATTGTAGCTCAAAGATGCAAAAAATGGCACAAAAACTATATCTGCCTGGCTGGAATTCATCACCCTGACAGCAGTGCAGGGCCTGATCACACTTGGGGTATTTGATGAGAGAAGATCTAGTGTGAGCCAATACTCTATGCTGTGCTGTAAATTCAACCCACCTGGGTACGCTGGAATGACATCTGGCCATATCTGGCCAACCTTCCCTTCCCAACCCATTAGCCCAAAGTGAAATTCAGGAGGTAAGTCATACATAAACACCCTGAGGATGGCCTGAGCTGTGTCACAGGCCTCAACAGCCCCCTGTTTCTTCAAGTTGGGATCTTGGCAAGCATTATCTTGATCTCCTGAGCTGGGGTTTATGCTTGTGGTTGAAGAAGTCGAAGTAGAAGAATTAGGAAGATTGTCCCTGCTACGGTCACCATTGGGTCTGAATAACATCGATGAGTTATTAAGCATCAGCCTGATAACTGAGTCTGTCATTAATGAGGTATTACTAGATTGAAGCAGGAAGACAAAGGAAAACATCAAAAGAAACATGGAGAACGTTATCAAGCAAAAAAGGAGCTTCGACGGTTGCATTCTCTTTTCTGACATGAAGACTGAAGAAGCCATGACAATTCAGCCCGTAAGATTCCACCACTACACCACCAAGAATTACATTCAGTAAGGATATGAATCCAACAGCCATGGACATTTGGTAGACTCTTCATGCATTAAATCCATCTCTTTTGTCTGTTAAAACCGATGTTTCAAGTCCTACCCATCAACAAGAACGGCTGGTTTCATGCAAAACGGAGATCATAACAAGTAAATAGAACGTATTCGAGATAAAATTCGTATTCTGTACGAAGCCCTTTAACTCAATTCCTTCCTTCAAAACCCTAAGTAACTTATCTCAACCTCCAAGGTATCGATTGATCCCTTTAAACTAGTACTCTCAAAACAGTTCTTCCATCCAGATAGTCTAAATCTCCAGAATCCTGCAAATACCCATTTGTAGAAAAAGAAAACCGAAATCAACGATTCTCTCGCCAACATAACCAGACAACCGTCGTGTCGCAATTTACCTTTAAATACTAGTTTGAGAATAACAGTTCTACTTTCAAAGCACGCTTGTGTTTATTCTGAGTTATCAACTTTCAGATGAATTAGGAAACGAAATGACTGGAATTTGGACAGATATGAAAACGATGTATACTAGCAGGAAAAAATAACCAGAATCAAAGAAACGAAGCGATTTTTCTTCTGAATATCGTAAACAAATAAGTGGGGGAAAATCAAGAACTGAAATTAGAAAGATAATGGGTACCTGAAGGTGATTCTGATGAAGTCGATGACATTCCATGGCGTGCTGATCGTAAAAGACCCAGAACGAGCAACAGCTTTCATAAAATTTTACTATTTATTTTGTTGCTTTACTCTTTTCAGTATTAATTGTGTTTTTCTCGTGTGCATGTAACAATAATAACAGAAAACCTTCCTTCCATGGCGGCCAAATCAATGACCAAGAAGAGAATCAGACATGATTACTTTTCTTGCTCACGCGTGGACATCCAAATCGAATATCGCACCACAACATTGATTATTTACAGCCCGAGCTTCTTGTGATTCTCCGTAGGAGCAAAATAAAATATTATCCAAAAAACTCATCTCATTCCAATTATACATATCAAAAAAATTAAGGATGTTTCACTGTTATTTGATCTTTGGGGTTTTGGTCATTATTCCTACGAGAAAAAGAAAAAGAAAAAAAAAAAGTTTGGTCATTATTCATTTATTCCTACAGTAAAAAGTTTCTACCTTGCTGTTGGTCAATGCACAAACTCTTGCCGGACAGAAAAAAAAAAAGATTCATTTGATGTCCAAATGTCTCAGCTGTGCACAATGGTTAAGATTAGAAAGATAATTTTTGGTAAAAAAATCAAGTTTTGAGATCGTTTTATTTTATTTTTTTAATTTTATGAATAACTAATTAAATTAAAAACGGAAAAGCAAATACAAAGGGGGAAGGGGGGAGCAAACTCGGTTTCAGGGGAATCCCGAAATGAAAAGTTGAGATCCTAGGAATTAACAATTTAATTTATTCCTAGGAGTGTCAGACACCAGGGGGCGGGGAGAAAAAAGAATTTAGAGGTAATATCAAAATAGATGGCATTCCAAATCACTTCTAGAGACCGAAATTTGGAGATCCATCTTCTAAGATTGTGCTCCCACTACAAGTGGTGGATAGTAACTCTAAAGACTAGTTTGCCAACCTGATCACAAATAAAAGAGCTAGTGAAATTCCTTAAGATCCATGCCCATCTATAGATACGCCTTGACCTAGGCCAAATGGTAGTAAGGCTTTTTCCCAGAGGGAACAAGAGAAAGGGCAAGAGAAGAAAAGGTGTTCGGTATCTCAAGACCAATCCAACAAAGGATGCAATTTGGGTTGGTAGGGATGTGGCGGCTAATGAGGAAGGATTGAGTGGGGAGGGCAAGGTTGAGGGCTATCTAAAGGGTAAGAGGTATGGGGGAAAGGTGTAGCCGTTAAACTAGTTCAGGGGGCCCAAGGGACTTGGGGAGAGAGGGACTAGAGAAGGTTCCAGGAGGAAGAGGTGGTAAATGATTTTGAGGGGGAGGGGGAGCCAGATGATTAAGGTTGTGCATCATCTTAATACGAGCTGACCCCTCAGGAAGCCTCATCTCTGTGACTTCCATCTAGATTTCAACCACCTCCCCTAATTCATTGGCTGCTTTCAATATTAGCCCATATTCAAAACAATCAAACCGAATACCACGCATTTGTAACCAAATAGGTATAGGAGGAAGAACAACATTGCTTCAGTACTCAAGAACGGGATCCATCGCCAAATGCAGTAGTAGCTTATCCACCCACCATGGTGCCATTGACAACACTTCATTTATGTTGTTCTCCGAAGCAAAGATAGCACAAAAGCCCTCCCTGCCAATAATGGATATGTCAATAGCTCCCAACGGGACCCAAAGTTCCACTAGCCTGCGACATGTTTCAGATATATGTTCAACAGAATCACCTATTATCAGCCCATACAAGGTTTTGGATGCTAAACATCAAACAGAGAAGTTTGATGATCCCACTTCTTTCCATCCCATCGAGTTCGAATGTCGGTTGTAATTTTCTTTTGACCATGACCTGAACCTCTTTCTTTTGACCATGACCTGAACCTCGCTAGGGAATCCAGATAATTTGAAGGTTTACCAACAGTAGAGGCCCTTGAAGGGGTATGTCAAGAGCTTCCTGCACTCAGTTATCTCTCCATTTGCACCACCACGCAACGTCGTTTTCCAGAGATAGTTCAACACCAATTGCAGACAGAATAAGAAAAGGAAAGGGAAGAGGATAGAGGCTTTCAACACTTGCGATTGTACACCCACCTGCAAGACAAAACAGAAGAAAAGAGAAAGAGACAAGGATTAAGAGGCTGTTTCGAAGGAATACTGGGTTTAAACAGAACCGTGGGGTCTTAGTCTTCGGGAAAAAAAGAGATGCAGGTTGTACATCGTCAATTGAATAGAATTCATAAAGGAATAAAGGCTGTTAGGTAAAGGTGTAGTTGTAAGTCAGTGTAGTTGAGGTTCTAGCCGTTATGACACCCTTTGCATAGAAGCTCGTCAACTTCTCATCCGCCAAGCTCAACCCTCCTCCCATTGTCACATCATCGTAGTGGTTTCATACTTACCAGCATCCCCCAGAAGAAGTCTAACAAGGAGAAAGAGCTGAGCACTCCAGAGGGAGGAAGGAGCGTAGGTACGAAAGGCCGAGAGAAATGGGAAGATCGGTGATGAAAACCATATCACTTTCCAGGAAGAAGAAAAGGGCTAGAGCTTTTAGTATGACACGTTCAGCGGAAGAAGATAGGTGTTTCTTCATTCAACCATTTGAAACGTTCAGATGAAATTTTACTTGTTAAAGGCTCTTGGGGTTGGTAAATTAGGTTCTTCTCAAGGATTACAAATAAAGGCAGAAGAAAAGTGAGTCTAACTGGTTTTTTCTAATGGCTAGCTACCACATGGAAGGCTTTGAGGTTTGAAATTGGGATTCATGAAATGAAATCTAAGGCAATAGGATTGAAAGAAAAGAAGAAGCAAACCGATCTAGTTGTTACATAGTTGTCCAAGTGGTCAGTAACAGTGATGATATATGAAAGAGATTGATAGAACTTAAAGCTTTTCTTGCTGGATTGCTATCCTCCTAGAAAACAGGGACTAAATTAATGTTGGAAAAACTCCATTCAGGAATTCATATAACCCATGACATAATTTCAAGGATATGAGAGAAGGGAGAGATTACCAGCCCATCAACCCATAGGATCAGGAAAATGCTGTATGTATCACTCTGTGATTTAGGACTCTCTTTCTATATCATTTACTTCTCTCTACCTTCCTTCTCATGGTATTAGAACTAACCTAATGAGTTACTACTACCTTATCTCTGTTTTCTTGGTCCTTCAGGATTTTCTCACTGTAGTTCGCAGCATCTGATTTCTGCCATGTCTAATCTGTGAAACCCAGTAACTATTTATTTTCTCTTGTTTGGATAACTGTTTGGAAGATCAATCACATAAAAATATCAAGCATATGAATTTTATTACTCTGCTTCTGCATTTGGTCTGATTTGGTCCAATTGATTTGATAGATTTGCATTGCAATTACCCAAAAAAAAAAGATAAAGACACGCCTTGCAGAATGTTTTATTACAGGGCTTGTGGTTGGTAGGTAATTAAGTAAGGTCTTCAACTTGTTTGGATGGAAGAAATAGAAAAAGTGAAATTTTATTATTCATAAAAAGGAGAAAACATAATAGAAACATAGTATAGAGAAGCCGCTCTCATTTGGTCTCGAGTCCTGAGAAATAAAAACTCGAAACTCGAAGGAGCGACAGGATTGAGTCTTACAACCAACGTTGGAACACCAACCCAGCTTACCCAGAAGGACAAAACCATGTTAAATTAAATAAAAAAGACACGGAGAACAGGGAAACCAGAATTTCTCTCTTTCTTCCTTTCTAATTTAAGGGCATTTAGGGCCACCTTGCTGGGTCTTCCAGTTGTTGTAGCAAGGGCAAACTCCCTTGTTGCCATAGTAGCCGGGAGGAACGCACAGGCACTTCCTGCAACACTTCTGGCAGAAGAACATGCATGGCTTGTGGTACTGTGTTTGGCTGCATCTCCTAGAGCACTGTGATGGGCACTCTGCAATACAATTTATATATGAAACTCAATCTTTAAAAAGTCATAAAACTTCATCAAAATGTCTACCCTTTTTTTTATTTTTCAACACTTTTGGAGTCTGACCCAGTGGTCAAAACAAACCCATTTGTATATTCTTCTTGGGTACAGTGACCTGGGCTAGGGCTCTGTGCCCTTCAGAGCTACTGGGCCAGATAAAATACCTGAGGCTTTGACCATTGTCAATGTAACTGTAACATCGAACAACTAAAAGAGTCTTTTTCAACTGAACCAAAAGAGTCCAGATCTGCAGGGTAGCGCAAGGCTTTGAGGTGAAGCAGGAGGATTAGATGAGCCAAACAAAAAACTCTTGGTGGTTTTTTTTTCTTCTTTTTTTCACCTCAGCCTGAAGCTCCAACCACATTTGCAGTTTCTGATCTACCAGTTCTATATTTTCTCTTCAAAAGAAAACCCATTGATGAAACATGGTTGGGTTAGAGGAAAGATCACTTACGGTTGCTTTTCACACTTCCAGGTCCATATCGGTTCTGAAGAGTACATCCATTTTCACATGAAAACATCAGAAATTTCTCAGCAAAACCAAAATATGAGACTAATAGCAGTTTGCAATGACAAGCACAAGAAGAACAAGAAAGAAGAAGAAAAATGCACTTACGCTGTCCAAGTGGTACTGAGCCTCACTGGCAGATGACAACTGCAATTAGGAGAACCAAACCCAGAAAGGGATTAGAGAGGAAAATAGGAAAGAAAGCCTTTTTTTTACTCTCTTTTTTTCCTCCTGAATGAGTAGGAGGGAAGAAAATCTCACCTGGGCTTCAAGCATTGAAATGGCAACGACCACCAAAAGCATCAAAGCGACAAAGCTGGTCTTCGCCATTGTCACAGGACAAATAAGCTCCGAGTCCAAGACAAATGGGATTTCAACTATAGAGAACTGACAAAGAGCTAAGAGAGACCAAGGAGGAGTAGTTAGATTCGTTGGTTATGTGGGGTATAAATAGATTTATTTTAGCTCGAGCAGATCAAACTACATTTATGTTTTTAATTTATATTTGATCCATAAACCCAAAATTGCCCCTACCTTTACTGTGAAAGACATCTAAGGGTTGGCATGGGCTTGATTTGATTGGGCCAATCGAAGGAAAAAGTTATTAGTTTGGCTGAGACCATGCATGTGCGCCTTGGTCCCATGCAGATGCAGAGCCAAAAGCCAAAAGGACTCTCTCTCTCTCTTCTTTCTCTCTCTAGAATGGATATTTTCTGAGACAAGCACGTGACTAAAGCTGCGGCCCATGGACAATCACACGCATCGTGCGCTGCACCGTCACATTAATATTTTTCATCCCTCAGGTACGATGGGTGATCGATGCCTGGATGCGTGGTTTCTATACCATCATACAAAGGGAGAAGAAATCCTTTTGCCACAAGGACTTGCAAAACAATTTCCACACAAATTTTGGATTGCTAACCCTCATAAATAAAGTGGTAAAAGATGTTATAAATAGACGAAAACTTGTATTCAATTGATATTCATTTCCATCTAGAAGAATTTATTCAAGAAAATAACTCTCCGATTATTATCTGAATCCGACTGAATCTGTTCGAAATACCATAGTATATTATTTAAATCGGTCCGAATATAATAAGATTAGATATGGTATTACCACTGTCCCATTTGAATCTGATTCTTTTACACCCTTAGGAGAGGGTAAGGGGATTTGTAACAAAGTGAAGGTAGAGGTAGTGGTGGTTGTTCTTTTTAATAAATGAACAAATAATTTTGGCGGGTGATTTTCGGCAAGATGGGGCCGATGATAGGTGATTTTAAGCAAGGTGCTAGGTTTAAGGGGGCTAAGTGTGGGCGAAAGAGGGTGTGGGCCTGGGATTCACATCCTCTACAATTCATTGTAATTCCTATTTAGAATTGTAACACGTGGCAATTAATTATTCAATTGTCACAATTAAAACCCAATTAATATAAAAATCGAATCTAATGGATCTCTAAATTAAGCCTCAATAAGAGAGGTAAAATTATGATATATTGCTAATGATAGGTTAGTAAAGCGGTTAAAGGCCCAACTTCCTTAGGGGAGATCTTGGGTTTGCACCCATTAGGCGGCATTAATTATATAAAAGCTCCCCCGAGGATGTACTCGTGGTGTGCGCAAGCTGGCCTGAATGAATCTCATATCCAAAAAAAAAAAATTAGGATAAATTTTATAAATTTATTAAATTTAATTTTTAGTTGAATTTTAATTGTGTACGATTGAATAATTAATTGTCATGTGTCACAATCTTAGATAGGAATTTGTTCTATAGATACTAGCTAGTAAATTATGTCTTGATTTTTATTTTAATTTATTATCCATTAGTTATGAATTTATCGCCATTGGGTCCTTTTGGGTTTGGCATAATTAAGACTGAAAGGACATTCAGTACAGACAACAACCCACCACATGGATGAGTGGGACTCTAGTGTTTAATTATAACCAACAATGAACCTAAAAACTACTACTTATTTTCAAAGCAGCAGCTGTCATCAGTGGTGTTCCCATGTGGAAATTGGAATGTAGATTTGAGAAACACTAGAAAACAACCAAATAAGGAGATCGATGTGAATGCAAATAATTGAGCTTTCGATCCAACCAGCTCGTCCACACAGTGGAGGAGGTAGTAGTCACTAGTCAGTAGTCACTGCACTTGTCCATCACATCCACCACCATGCACCACCACTCTTTCCACCGCCACCGGTGTGCATGTGCAATGTCATTGACAGCTTCACATGCATTTCCTTCCTCACCCAACTCCTTATCTATAATATTAAATCGGTTCTGGTTGGTTGTGGTAATAATTGTACATTTTATCATGTATTACAAAGAAATCAATCTAAAGGAGTCTCAATTTCTCTATCCATCACGATAGAGATACGTGCTTTTCTCACACTTTACAATACAGTAGTAGTCCGATTCACTAAGGATTCTACTTCTGATTCATTTTGTTAATGAGTCCTACCACACTACAAGAAAAACACGTTTTTGGCAATGGTTCTTTTTTTTTTTTTTTTGTGTCTAAGGCTCATTCGGGTCAACTTTTCGTGCAGCTCAATTACATTCTCAGAGGGAGTTTTATTATCCATAAGGGTTGAACCATGACCTCTCCACTGAGAAGTACGGATCTTACACTCTACCAACCTTGCATTGACACGACGGTTCATTAGCATAGCTAAAAATACAAAAAAACCATTGGAAAAAAATAAAGGGCTATGCTTGGCTTCGTCTATACTAGCATCGTGGAAAATAAGCGATAGTTTTTGGGCATCGAATGGAAAAATCTTTTTGGCAATGGTTAGAATCATCACGAATAATGGGATATCTGGCGATTACACCTTATTACGGATAATGAGATTTTTTGGCAACGGTTATAATTCATCATGGATAATGGGTTTTGGGCAACCATGTCCAATGCGTCGATAATTTATGTTTTTTTAACAATAAATATTAGAAAAGGAAGATTACAAGATTAGCTTTTAAGTGAAAGAAACCCAAAAATGAAATTCTTGTAATCTAAACCATTTATTAAGAATCAGGTCTTACAAATAAATGGGTTTTGGTTAAAATGAGTATAAATCTGGGTTTTTTTTTTTTTGTGTAACAAAGGCGCTTTTTATATATAGGAAAAATTGGGGTTGGGGTAATTACACAGGAGTGCCACGAGGATTGAACCCAACCTCTCCCAGAGTGAGGCGCCTCACCACGGCTTTCAAAAAGCTAATTTTGTAATCTGAACCATTTATTAAGAATCTTACATGTGTCAAGTTATGGTGCTGCACTACTGCAACAGAGAGATGTGCACAACAGAGGATTTTTTTCCCAGAAAACCTTGTTGGCCGACGATTCGACGCTTGAAAACTGTTGTCAAAAAAAGATATTTTCAAACTGTCTGGTGGAAAATTGAGAAAGAAGCACCGACAATTCAAAATCATGAAAAAACTTTTTTAATTTTTCTTATCAGATTGAAGGTAGATCTCCCCCTTAATATTTGATAAAAGATACGAGAAAAGCACACATAAAAAATCTCTAATAGTAGAAGAAAGTGCTAGCTAGGTACCACCACAGATTCATGGTATGTGGGTATGTTTGGGAATAAAGAAAGATCAAATATACTTATACAGTGATGAGCACTGACCTCAGCCAGATGGGAAACATGTGCATTGGTTATTATCTCTGCAACTGCTTCAAAGCCAAATTTATTTCAATGCTTGATGACAAAAACTACTTTTAGAAAGATTAGGAATTAAAATTAATTAAAGCTTATATTACACTTCTCCTATCCTACCCATTCACGTCTCCCCAAAATTCTACATTTCACACTTTCTTGGATCAACCCACATTCCCACCTAATGGATTATTAATGCCCTTGTCTGAGTAACTATATATGCCCCATTAGATGACTAGATATTTTATTACATGCATGATATATGTATCTATTTAAAGAAAAAGAAATGTGCTGGACATTTTTTTGTAAGAGCTGCATGTGAGCATCTATAAAGATCTAGTATTTTTCTGAGAAGAAATGTGGGGTATGTTGATATTGATTTTTTGAATAAATAGTTCTTGTACATTGATTATGGCTTTAAATAAATATTTTACTCATTGGTTATAATTTTACTTCTCTTTTCTAGCAAGGGGAGGGGTAGTAGTTGCTAGTAGTAGTCCCTGGTAGGAGAAAGGGTGGTGAATCAAGTGAATCAGGGAGAAATGTGAGGCAATTATGTTGATATTGATTTTTTTTGAATAGATACTTCTAAAGAAAGTGATTTCTATGAAACGTGGAGTCTGCAAGCATGCAAGGGCCCGAGGCACCTCGATTATGACCTTCCCAGCCCTAGCATCGAAAATTTCAACCCTAGTCCATTCATGGAATTTGGTTCAATATCATCAAGAGAGAAAATGTTGGGGTTTACGGAAAAGGTTTGGCTCCACACTATTGACATGATGGTCCCTTTCACCTCCTTAACCATGGTCCCAAGTCTCGAAAGTAGGATCCCCACTGTATCAATGGTGTGGAAACATTTGTATCCCCACCCCTTCAATCAAGATAATAGATCCAAGACCTCTCTCCCATGAGTTGGTCTTGTTACATTCAACTTCATTAGGCAAAACTTACACACAAATTCTTGGTCACGAATCCAAATTTCTTTAGGACTTATCATTTAATGTATAAGGTGAGTTTTGCTGCAAAAATCCGTTTAGCTACCTACTCAAACGAACAACCTGCAAAAAACGTGCTCGACCGGATTGATCAAGGAACTTCTCCGATGATTAAGATAGTGGAAGATCATAGTTTTAGAAGAAAAAAAAACAATTTGTAGAGCTCTCAATGCTGGAGAGAGTAACCCAAGAGTGCATGCCTGATAATGGTGAAAGTATAGATATTTATAGATTTTAGAAGAGGTTATCTTAACTATGCAGTAATGGAATTCGAATAGAACTTTATAATTACTGCTAACTTTCTGGGGAGAAGAATCTTATTCTCCAAGAAGAGTATTATTTGGATTGTAGTTGTGGAATATGATATGGACTCTAAGAACAATTTAAAATACCTGATTTGATCGGAATTCTTATCCCTATATTTAAGGAGGTTGGATATGATTCAAATTGTACACGTCGCTTAGCGCCTTGGTTTTATTTGTGGTCTGACCAAGATTTGATCGGTCCGGTTCATCTTTGGTTGACTTAGGTAGGTCTATTATAAATTGTCCATAACAGTGGGTATTAGCCGGTCCAAACTTCCAAAACCTTGATTATCCACAAATTAGGATTTCTTTTGTTATAGGATGAATCAAATCAAACAAGTGAAACTGAACCAATTAACAACATTAGCTAAGTGAACCAGAATCCAAACCGGACCAATTCAAAAGATCAGACCAATATGGTTGAGTTGCAGCATGAGTGCATGACATTTGATTCGAGAGGCCCATGACTGTTTCTGTTTGAAGTCTGGGTCCACGAGTGGGTTGACCTTGGGCCTTGAGTCCATCAAGAACTCTTCTACTTTGAGCCCGGAGGACTCTGTGTTCAGGCCCAAATAAAGAAAGTGCTCAGCCAGTTAGGTAGCCCACCAAACTTTCGTGTTCTAATAATTCCTTCGTGCTTGGAAAATAAAATGTCCTTGGAATCTTTTTTTCTCTTTTTGGTAATAGGAGAACTTTATTTAGGGCCCCGTTTGGTAACATGAGTCTGGAGATTTTAAACATCTAGAGATTTCAAATCTATGGAGTTATAATTTATAAAATTAGATGTTTGGTTGTGGAACGAAATCTGTGGATTCATCCTAAAAAACTATTTGATCGACGTGATTTTAGTGAATGTGCAAATGTATAGCATTTTTGAAATCTCTGGAGTTCACCCCTTACCCATAAATCTACAGATTCATGTTTTTAGTGTAAAAAGAAATCTCGAATTCCTGGATTCGATGTTGTCTAATTTATGATTGAAATCAAACCGAACCCCTAAAAAAAATTTGATCGACGTGATTTTGGCGAATGTGCAAATGTAGCCCACCGTGGAGGCTCGGAACCCACGACTAACAACGTAGTGTAAGAGCCTTGCGCTCTACCAAGGTAGAGGTAAGGGATGTGCGTGGCAGTTATTCTTCTTTTAGTTTAATAGTTTTATAAATTCACTTAATCTCTTCATCAAATAACAATAGAAAGAACCATTTTACAAACCTAAGAGTGTTAAAGTTCAGGGATTCTAAATGATTAATGATTGCTTCTCTTTAACATCCTTCTTCAACATTTCATCTAATAGTCAGTTGTATGAATTGGATTAAAACCATAATTTAGGGATGGTTTTGAACTAATTTAACAATATCAAGGGATTGTTTAGTTGATAAGATCAATGTCTCGTAACTATGAAATCAACGGTTCAAACTTCTTGGAGGTAGTTTACCCAAAAAAAAAAGCTTCTTGGAGGTAGAGGTGGTGAAGCCTTGCCTGATCTACCAAAAAAAAAAGTCTTGCCTGATATTTTTTTTTTGGCAATGCCGTACCTGGTATTTAAATTTTATTTAGAAAGTTACACAAACAAACTTAAGTTCTACAAAAGAAATAAATAAATAATTGAATTCTAAAACTGAGTTGGTTTGCATTTGGATCATCTCCCCCTGTAGTCCTTAGATCATGCCACATGGTGTTTTAGAAACCTAATGACTGTAATTTCAAGGACACTAGAGATTATAATCGTTGAATTTCTAAAAGGTCATGTATCACGATTTAAGGAGTATCTACAGCCTTCTTTGTGGATTTTTGTTTGTGGCTGTGCGGATATGCTGTCAGAACTTGACACTGGTGTGGAAAAAATGAATGATTTAGATTCATTCAATAGATTTTTATATTTAAAATGTAGTACAAATTACAATTATTCGCCCTTATATTTTTTAAATTTACAAAAATCAATCCTTGCTCATCTTGATGAGAACAAAATCCTAAACCTCATCCGGATTTACAAGCTCCTCTAACTCCTCCAATGTTCACCTTGGCTTCACTGGAAACCATCGATGGACTCCTTTGTGCATCCTTGCCGCTAAGTCCATTGCCACAGTGAATAGGACAAAGCAAATCACAAGAAAATCGACCAGCTCCAAATCAGCCTCGACAACCACAGGTGTGAAAAAGTCCTCGTCTATTCAAGCTTTCTCTTTGCTTGATTATAAAGTATTAGAAAAGCACAAAACTGTTAGATAAGAAATTTGCCTTTTCAATGTCTTGTACGTGAGATAGCTCTATTCACACAAAGAGGGTTACTATTATGCCTGAGGATATCTAAGTTGGTATATAGCATCCATGGTGAATGGGTTTAGTTGTAGGTGATTTTTGCTTCTCTGTTTTTTGGATTTTGATGGATGGTGTAAATTTATGGGCTTTAGTTGTTGAAATATAAGACTTTCAGTTTCTAGGTTTTGTAATGGTAAAGCATTGTGAAGAGGAAATTTAGAAAATATAAGGGACCAATAATTATAATTTATAAAACATTTTAAATATAAAAATATATTGAAGGAATTTAAATCGTTCTTTTTTTCACACCACGTGTCAAGGTCTGATGTCTGCCGCGAACAAAAATCCCTTCTTTATTAGTTTTGGGAGAATGAGATTGTGCTAATGTTGTTGTTGTTTTCTTTATTTTTTTATTCTTTTTTGCAACTTAGTATAATTTTTTTTTGGTAAACAGCATAATTATCTAAAACCAATAAAGAAAAACACGTCATTTACAATTACCGTCCCACTTATAGACCCGCGAACACGTCTACACGCCATCCATGGCTCCCGGCCCGAACACAAACACCGGCTCGGAAACCAATGAAGAAGAACCGTTGGAGTATTGGTCTTCCAAATCACCACATATTCGTGATTTGATTTAAATACAAAATCAAAGGTCGGTGGCCCTAATATCTTTTCCAGGCAGTAATCACAATGCCCTAATTTCAAAAAGCCTAATTTGGGTGAAAGGAACCCTAACATTTACTGTTCATCCTATTTTAAGTAACATGCATGAACATAAACCCTAGACCAAAATCCACTCAATCTGACAATTGAACCCTCAGATACTCCAAAAATAAATTAAAAAAAAGGTAACTAATTGTGTATGAAGGAAAACCTATAAATGGGTAATCATGTCAATTCAACATCTTCATCTATTGTGATTGGACTAATTGTGTATGAAGGAAAACCTATAAATGGGTAATCATGTCAATTCAACATCTTCATCTATTGTGATTGGACTAAACACATATTTACTAAATCTACTTGAGTTTTCAGGTCCAGTGGAATTGACTACACAAGATGGGGTGAAAACTGAAAAGACAAAAAGGCTGAAAAGTAATGGGGGCCCACAAATATGGGCTTGCCCTTGATTAGTCATGTCAGTTGTGGTGAGTAGAGGTTGTTGGCATCTTTGCATTTACTCATGTCATGGGCTTGGACCTTAATTCCTGTGGAGCCCACTTACAAAATAAGGCCTGATGATTATCTTACTTTACTAGCAATTAATACCCAATTTTTTTGTTTTTCTGTATGTTTTCGTACATGAAATGAAAGTCTTGATCGATGATGAACAATTTAGTCTTGATTGCAACTTGCAGGCTTGAGGAAGAAGGCACAATATCTTACCTTGAGTGAGTGATTTTGAGCTTTAAATCGTAATCATTATTTTCTGGGTTCCATTAATAGAGAAGAAAATCAAGTAGAGGTATTAAGTCAAAATCGTATGAAAATGGTGATACAGTCATACTATTATTGGTCATTTCTTTAATCATATAAGGTAGGTCGTTTCCGAGAATCAGGTGTGAGAAGATCATCAGGTGATGTCTATCTTAACTTTAGGGCAATATCTTATCTTCTTCAGGCAAATAATGAGAAATCCTCACTAATAATTAAAAGTATCTTGACCCTACTTTGTATACTTAAGCAAGGGAAGGCCATACAATTAAAAGTCTAGATCAGCTATGTCAATGGTAGCTTTAGTGGCAGGATGACAGGCTTTAGTGGCTTTTAAGCACGATCTCGGAGAAGGTTTTGATGAAATGGTGGCGGAATTGGAATCGGATAATCTTCAACTCATTCAGTGCCTCCGTGTTTGACCTACTTCAATTTCCAACTCAGTAAGGTCGATTGTTGAGGACATTTGGAGACTACAAAGCCCCTTCAATTCTTGTTCCTTTACTCATATTTCTAGGAATTGCAATGATGTTGCAGATTGCCTAGATAGAAAAGCACAACTTTTGACATGAAGACTGTGTGGGATGTTTTCATTCCTTGCTTACAGAAAATGTGTAATGTAAAATCGGCTTGCTTGTTTCATAAATAAAATATTTTACCCCAAAAAAAAAAATTAATGATAAATTGTTGACTTTTGTCCATTAAGTTTATCAAATACCCCAAAAGCTAGTTGTCAAAAATGACTTGTCTATCCATTGTCTTTATAGTTAAAAAGTTTCTCCAATTTGAAAGAGCAAGTACTAGTATAAAAACTACTACTTTTTCACCCCCTTTTACAAGTAGATGACAGTTGAAAATGAATACCTAACACTAAAATTAAAAAGATAAAATTGCATACAAATCCCCTAGGTATAAAAACTACTACTTTTTCACCCCCTCTAAATTTTCTCTATTATAAATATTCCTTGCATATAACAACATTAGTTTTAAATAGAAAAGAACATACTTATGGCCCTTCATCAGCTTGGAGGAGCATAATGGAGGGTTGGAAAGTCCTAGAAGAGGGTTTGCTTTGTCAAGTTGGGAAAGGAGATAAAATTCCAATTTGGGGAACTAATTGGGTTCAATCTCTAGAGGGCTTCAAGATTGCTTCCTCGAAGCCTACTGGATGTGGTTTGAGATTGGTTCAAGATTTGATTGATCTTGGAAACATGACTTGGAAGGGCCTCCGTTGCAGAATTATTTAGTCCTAATGAGGTTTTGGCCATTAAGAAGATCATTTTGCCCATTCGTAATATTGAATACAAGCTGTTTTGGGGGGCTGCTACAAATGGAGTGTTCTTCACATGATTGGCATATAACCTCCTTCTAAACCAAAGAGATTTGCTTATGGAGAGGATACCCTCTTCTTCAAGGAGGCATAGGTGGGAGGAGATGAAGGAAAAGGACTGGAAGAGGTTGTCGGGTTGCAAGACTTTGTCTAAAATTTGTAATTTGTAATTTGTAAAATTTGTAATTTGTAAGAAGAGATAATCTATACTTGATGGGAAGTTAGGGAGGGAGGGAGGGGGGTAGTATGAGATTTTTGAAAATACAATGGATGTTGTCATTACCTATCCCAGTAATCTAACAATAAAACTATAGTTGATGCATAATTCAAAATATAAAGGACATTAGTGTAGTAGAAAAATTAAAAGAGATCTAAACATAATATTTACAAATACAAGGGCGTATATGATTTTCTTTTTGTTTTTTGGGGTTGAAGGGGGTATATTATTTACTCAAAGGAAAATGAAAATAAGTAAGAAAAGGCATATTGAGTGTTGGGATTTTCATGGGCATTAATAAGTAGTGTTTTTTCATTTGGGTCCAGTTTACGCGCACCTCGACTACATCTTCAGAGGAGCTTTATATAATTAATATAGCTTGGGCTTCGCCCTTGACTCTAAAAGGATTCAAACTCTAACCTCCTACATGGAAGCATTGGTCTTTTGCCAATTGAGCCATCATTTAGAGTTGATAAGCACTTGTTTCTTTACAGAATGTAATTGGTTGAGCTGATTAGTTTAAGAGTAATTATTCCAAATCCATTTTGAGGCGCATCATAGTCAGCGTAGTTGACAACAGTGGGATCCGGTAGAGTAGTGTGTGTTGGATAAGCAGAGAAGGGTAGCTTCCCCCTCCTTTGAATTGGTTGATCCTTCTCTTTAATTGTGTCGTCTTTATCATTAACCTCCCAGCTTGACAAACCCCTTATTTCCTTCACATATAAACCGACCAGTATGTCCAAATCAACATAAACTATGACATGGGCCGACTATGGGAGGCGAGTTTAATCTTCTATCTATCAGGATAATGTTCTGTGCTTCTCCCATACTTTCTTACCATACAATAAAAATGAAGCAAATTTATCTCAAGTATTGATAAAATGAATCAAATGTGAATCTTAGGTGAACCTCACGTGGGCCCCACCTTTATTATACAACAGAGAAGTTTGGGAGAAGTACAAACCTCTATCCATTAGGATAGAAGATTAAGATATCGAGGGAGGCGATCATGAGCCCAGTCGTAATATTTTATAACCACCACATCATCAGATGACATGGAACTTCTCGTTTACGATTCCATGTGGCATTTAAACTATCAAGAACCTGAATCCTCTACCTATTAAGGTAGAGACCTGTGCTCCATTCATATCTCTCCTCTATATTTTAAGAAGCGATTCTTATCTTTAATTCATTTTATCAGTACTTGAAGGTGAACTTACTCTCATTGAATAATTGGGTGGATCGGTTCTATTTCCGGTCCAAATAGAAGCCACCTTAGAGAAATGGAGTTGTGGTTGAAATGGTAAAGAGGGAAAGGAAAGGAAATAATTGATGATGAAGTCATGAATATGTGATATTCATCATCCACATGGTGATGATGACCGATGAAGAGACAGGGAGAGAGAGAATGAGGGTTGTTGGTATCCCATAATGCCATTAACCCCATATCATATCATATATGTATATGCTTATGACAACACCAAACTATAACAACATTTCCTGCATTTCAGACTTCGTCCTGCTAAAACTGGCAATTCCTAACCAGGGTGAGAGACTCAGAGCTAACACTGCAAACTCAAGCTCAACTTGAGGAGAGACAAGTAGCTTCCTACGGATTACATGTTACAACTTACAACTAGGGTTAAGAAATGAACGGTTAAGATACGACACTTGGGTATAATTTTCTCTTCTTTTTTTCTTCTGTCCCTGTCATCATCTGTCCTTAGAAACCCAGATTTTTGTTTACTCATCTCTCATCACTCATCATCATTTCTCAATTCCTACATCATCTTCTTCTTCTTTGATCTCTGTTTCTCTCTGTTTCCATAGCCTACAGTTCCTTAAGCCTTAAATGTTTCAGCTTCAACCATGAACTTAACCCCCATCCCCACCACTACAGCCACCGCCACAGCCACAGCCACAGCCACCGCCACCGCCAAAGCCCAGGAAGCAGAATCAGATCATACACCACCACCGCCACTGCCGGCGCCGCCGACCCATCTACCCAAGCCAACAGCTGATAACCAAACTCCTAAAGCCTTATCCTTAACAAACGGCGTACTTAAGCGCATACACCACCATCGCCCAATTAGCCCTTTGATTCCAGTACCGGTTGTTTACAGAGAATGCCAGAGGAACCACGCGGCGAGCTTAGGTGGCCACGCCTTGGACGGCTGTGGAGAGTTCATGCCATCTCCCTCCGCCACCCTCACCGACCCAACTTCTCTCAAATGCGCTGCTTGTGGTTGTCACCGCAACTTCCACCGCCGTGAACCCGAAGAAGACATGCTATCCTTGGACTTCCCCCACCACCACCACTACCACCTCCCACTTCCTGCTTCTATCGCCGCGCGTGGGAGGAGCCCTAATTCACCTTCTTCCTCACCACCACCGCTCTCGTCTTCCTACTACCCTTCTGCGCCTCACATGTTGCTTGCTTTGAGTACAAGATTTTCGGGTCCGTCAGATACCCATCAAGTAGTTGCAGCAACGACAATGACGACGGCAACCACGGGGAACCCAGATGGGCGGAAGCGATTCAGGACGAAATTCAATCAGGAGCAGAAGGAGAAGATGTTTGCGTTCTCGGAGAAGCTGGGTTGGAAGATGCAGAAGAGTGACAAAGAATTGATCGAAGACTTCTGCAATGAGATTGGAGTTGAGAAGGGCGTTTTGAAGGTGTGGATGCATAATAACAAGCACAACTCTGCCAAGAAAGAGAATGCTAGCAACAACAATGGCAGTATAAGTGGCTTTGATGGCATTCAGAATCAAAATCAGAGTCTGGGTTTCCATAGTCATACTGGAAGCCCTCCACTGGTCACTGCTAATGCTTCTTCTTCCTCATCTTAATGAATTACTCTAATGATCTTTTATTGAGTTTAAAGAACTAAATGAGGCGTATTAAAACACTTTTTTGTTTCCGCTGTTCATCATTTGTCACTTTGTTGTCGACAAGGTAGGAGATAGAGCAGGAGAAAGGAGAGAAAAAAGAATTTAGTACCTGTCACACTCTTGTTCCCCTGTTGTAATGGGGGTGGTCAGGTAGGAAGGAGGGAGATTCTGCGCTTATTTTACTGGTTAATTTCGTTTCATTGATGATGTGGGTTGCTTAAGATTTGGGTTTAAAGGTATCTATTTTTTAATCCTACTTTCTATTTTGGGTCATTCTTGTCTCAAGAATCCCTTTTGGGTCATCGGTTTCTGGTTTGGTTTCCTGGTGGGGCTCAATAAGTATACACTTCTTCAGTTAGATATGCTACCGTGCCGTGCCTTCTCTTTCAATCTCAAAATGGGTATTCTCTGTTTCTTCCCTCTCTTAGCAAAGAGGCTTCAAAAATTCCACCATTGATTTACTCTCTCTAATGCACACATGGTTCTTACATTCTTTCTTCAAAGTTGGAATTTCCAAAATCAAACTATTTGAAGCTTCAAGTAGCAAATATGATTAAACACTATCTCTCTGAAACTCTCTGAAACTCATTTCCTGTGCTTCACTTAGCTAATCTTAGGTGATGGACCGAATAAGTAAGATGAGGAACCAAATTGCATATGATCCATGAGGTCCTGTCTATCAAATTCTCCAGATTGAGTTTTCTTCTTTTGATTCAAATGTATTTGCTGCGTGGGTTTCTAAGTTTATCTTCGTTGAGAAGGGAGGATGGAGGCAGAAGGCCAACTTAGGACTTTTCCTTCTTTGGGTTCTGGATGGCAACCTCTGTAAACGACCTCGTTTTAATTTGAGTGGTTGTAAGTTCGTTGCAACTTGTAACCATCGCTTACATGTATTACTTGCGAGGTTTTACTTTTCTTTCTTCAATTTGCCTTCTAAATGGCGTTTTGACTCTATGATATGACAAAGACTGCTCAAACCCTTGCTGATCGCATATGTGATATGTAATATCCCTATCTTTTATAATAAAAGCATCTACACAATAAAAGCATCAATCCTGAGTCATCTTCTTTGTTTTTTTCTTTTTGAACTCCAGCACAACATCATTAATACACTTTTGAGAAACAGACGGTCGAGATCTCAACCGTTCGCTAGTATTGCTTGATTAATGCACAATACTCAAGCAATTTCCATTCTCATCTCCATCACTGCAACCTGAATTATGTCGCATATGCAAGGTCAGACATGTTGATTGGTGTTGCTGTGTCGGTGGCGACACCACCAACATGGCGACACCAGTTGACATGTTGGGCGATTTTTTGAGGGATTTGATGATTAATGGACAAAACCAATTCTCCACCAACGTCGCCGATGCCCTCCAACACTACACCACGATCTCCAGCGCCCCTGATAAAATGTTTGCCGTTGAGCTGAGATCCACGCTAAAGCCCTCTACAACTGCCCATCCAACCCCTGCAATTTCTTGGTATTTGGCGACACCACCAACATGGCGACACCAGCTGATATGTCGGGCGATTTCTTGAGGGGTTTGATGATTAATGGACAAACCAATTCTCCACCAACGTCGCCGATGCCCTCCTCCACTACACCTCGATCTCCAGCGCCCTTGATAAAATCCGCCGCTGAGCTGAGATCCACGCTAAAGCCCTCTACAACTGCTCATCCAATCCCTGCAATTTCTTGGTATTTGGGCTCACCCATGAAACCCTCCTCTAGAAAGCCCTAAATCAAAATAGCTGCACTGTTTTCCTTGATGAGAACGAGTACAAAATCACCAAGTTTGAGCAGAAGCACACCGACATGGAAGCTTACAACATGTCTTACACAACCAAGGTTAGCTAGATGAAGGAATTGATCATCTCTGTAAGGGAGCAGATTAGGAAGGAGTACAAAATCTGCTATTCTTCGACTGCAATTTTGGGATCAATGATCTTCCCAATCACTTGTACGAGGTGCATGGGATTTAATCTTGGTTGATCGCACTGCACATGGTTGAAAGCAAGGTCTAACATGTCGATCATTGATTATCGTTGACTTTTTTTTTATCGAGTCGCTGGGGGGTGTCATGTCGCCCCTCAACTTCATGGCGATATATCGCGAACACATTGTACCATGCGATATATCCCTCTTATCTAGCCCAACCTAACCGAAAAGGAATTTTGGGGGGGGGGGGGGGGGAGGACTTAGGAAGGGATGAAGTAGAGAGTTCTTGATTGGTGGTAGTGTTTTTCAAAATGCTTGTGGGCCTAGTGTACATTACTGTAGCATTGATTCTGGACCCACCAATGTTGGCTCTGTTCACTGTTCCACACTTCCACTATTAGCTGGCTTCCAGCCCCCACAGTTATTCTTGAATTTTTTTTTCTTTTTTAATCAATACTAGCATTTTGAAATTTGAAACATTCTCCCTCTGCGGAAAAAAAGAAGAGAAAAAGAAAAAATGTGGGGGGGCGTTCCTAAAGTTCAACAACAAAAGGCGAAAAAGTCTTGAAGATAAAACGGATAATGTTTCTTTTTTCGCTAAAATAAAATGAATAGTGTTGAACTGTTCATAACAACCAAAGGTGATCCTTTTCATGATCTTGTTAATGAGAAAGGTGGTCCTCTTTATGATTCTCTCAAAGCTGAGCTAAATTAAAAATAATAGATTTTTTTACAGCATTTATTACTTTTAGGGTAAAACTAGTGATCATTTATTATTATGCTGTAAATTATATGTCAACCACTTGAAAATTATAAATACCTAAGTTAAGTTTGACAGTTAAATGAGGGATAAAATTACCTAAATATTCTTACCCTGTTAAATAATTCAAAATTTGAAATTTAAATTTTGTAAATGTCCTTTGTAAAGAGAAATTGCAAAAAATACCCCAACACCACCATGTCTCTTCTCCGGCCTATCTTCTCTAACCACCCCTTTGCAACCAGTTTCACCTTGTATCTTCAAGGATGTAGAATCTGTAAAGTAGAATCCTCAAGGAGGGGATGATACACTTTTGTTCTTAATTTAGTTTGAATTCTCAACTAATCCCATTCCTTTTTCACCAAAAAAGAATTTTCACCCTTTTTCATTTTTAGCTTTGCTTTTCATTCTTTTTTTTTTTGGGGGGGGGGGGGGGGGGTAGTTTTCTAATGGATAAAATGCGAATGTTGAGTAAAGATTGTGTTGTTTGCTTGGAAGGGGTCAGGGAAGGAGAGAGATGCTCAAAATTTCATGGGAATTGTGTTGATTCATGGTTGATAAGATCGTTGCTTGTCAACTTTGTCGTGCATATGGTGAACTAGGGTTACAATTTGGTTTGGAGGATTATAGGAAATTGAGGGAATGAGATCAACGTTTGTAAAAAAAAAAGGGTTTGGATGCTAATTTTTAGTTCTGAAAGTTTTGTTGGAGTCAATTTTATTCGAGACCGAGCAAATGCGAAGAAATTATGATTAAGAAAGCAAAAATGGTCGACAGATTTGCACAACAATTATTTCTTCATAAACTGATCTGAATTTTTTTGCTGAAGAACTTGACATGCTTTCAAGGAAGTGATGGATTGAATCGATTACAATTTTTTTAGGCATCTTCCCTTCATGGCCTTCATTTCTTCTTTAAAGTTTTGGAAGAAGCACTTGAATTTTAGTTTTTCCCTCTCGCCTCTAACAAGGTCCAACCGAAGGAGGATAGATTCACAAAAGAAGAATATACACGGTCAAGATGTTTGCAAAGGGGTGGTCGGAGAAGATAGGTTGCAGAGAGACACAGTGGTTTAAGGGTATTTTTGTAATTTCTCTATCCAAAGGGCATTTACATGATTTAAATTTAAATTTTGATTGACTTAAATGACACCTAAATTAGGATAAGGGCATTTAGGTTATTTTACCGGGCATTTAACAACAAAACTTACATGTGGTTAACTTGTAATTTTTCAAGTGAGTGCCATACAATTTACAGCATAATAGTGAGTAGTCACTAGTTTCACCCCAAAAATAATCTACTATTAAAATGATATGATTAAGTAATGTCTGAGCATTTACTGTACTTTCAAAAATTCTTATGATTTCCTTTTTCTTTAACCTTCAAAATCGTTTCTATTTACAAGAGAAGAAAATTCAAATAAAAAGGAGGGGTAAACAAATACTGACTAAAAACGTTACAACTCTTTGGTGAAATCTCCCAAAACTAAAGGGCAAAACTCTAGCGCTCTATGGTCTTTGTCTCAGAGTTTGCACTCTAATCCTCGTTTCTAACAATAATAGTGTTGATACGGAATCTTGCTCGTCCTTCCCTGTCATGAACCTGCAAAATACGAGCTCCACCTTGAAGGGTCGAGGTATGTCTCCGACGAGCAAGTCAGTACCAATGATATGATTTCAACTACTCAATAGAGAATTCAAGTAATTGATCACACAGAATATGAATACTTACTACATAAAGCCTGCCTGAGGTGCTTATATAGCTTTAGATATCAGAGTTAGACTCCAAATATAACTCTAAGAAGAGTTGTGTTAGGAAAGTAACTCTAGAAAGAGTCCTTTACTTGACTTATCCTTTCTAGGAAGTTGGCAGATGATAGAAGTTTATCCTGATTCGGGTATTCTTGACACGATGGTCGGACCGTCCATTAACACTATGGTCGAGACAACTGTATTGAACCCATTGGTCGGACCGATCAGAATAGAATGACTATTTTAGTCATTAACAAATAACAACTTTCAAAGTGGCCAAACAAGGGGCTTCATTAGTGAGCAACTAAATTTGTAGGATACACCCCGATGGGTCATTTGTGATAGCCAAACCCAGCTCATTATACTCACCCAATATACCTCAACTTTACCTTCCTCTTCGCCTTTATTGTTCTCCTGCGTGTAGGTCTGTCTGCTTGAGGGCTAGGTGGCAAGCTGCGTGAACTCAATGGGAGGTGTTGAAGCATATCTTAACTCCCCTCTGTGATGGCATGCACATCAACACGGTGCCTCCCTTGGCTTTAGGTTTGTCTCCCCCGTCATTTACACCCCAACAACCCAGCTGAGCTACTCCATTAGTTCAATTTATGGTAAGTATCTCTTTCACCAACTTATTATTCTTCCTAATCTTATTCTTATTCTTGTGCGCTTTGCGTTTGTCTATACAGATTCTCTTTATTATTATTCCAATTTCTTTATTTATATTTCAAGCCATTGCGACTCAACAGGATGATAGATGGGTTTCGGAGCTGGCAAGTTCTAGTGATTTTCAACCAAGCTAGTGGGAGAATTTTTAAGGAATCAACAACAACAAAATGCAAATACTAAATAAAAGAGATGGTGGCAATTTTTTTGGAAAATTCCTTTACATCCTAGATTCAAAACCTTCTTTTGGCGTTTGATGAATGTAAGTCTACCAGTCAAAATAACCTTGGGACATTGGGTGGATATTGTCACGGTATGCATACTCTGTCAAAAAACAAATGAAACGATCTGGCATCTATTCTTCTCTTCTGAATGAACCGAACACATATGGGCGGTGGGCTTGCTTGGCTTGCGAATAGAATTCATTACTTGCAAGTCAATTCTATGCTGATGCAAAAATATTCTTCTAAATGTATTATTGCCAAAACAAAAAAAGTAGTGGATTATTTCCTACATCATCATAACTTATTATTTCATATGGAGAAAGGAACAAAACATGCTTTTCAAATGAACAACCTAATCCCATAGCAGAGTGGGTCAAGGACTCACAATTGGATCCCATGGTGCACATGAGAGAGGGCTTTAATACTCATTCCACTAATGAAAATATGCAAACTAGAAATTCTGTAAGTTATGGTGTTTTTAATATTTATACAGCAATTCACTTAACTACTATGTTGTGTGCAAGGATACATCATGAACTATTAAAGATTGCAGGGTGGTGCGTGGGAAAATCTAGAAAGGGCGTCTTTGTTACTTGGACATTGGACAGATTTTTAATAGTGGTGGTAGAGAAGCACTTCTTATGGTGGTCCAAAAAGGACAGAACTATGCAGGGAGACATTAAATTACTATACAGGAAATTATGTGCAACTAAGAGGAAGTGCTACATCACCTACTAGTACCAAATTATTGCTTGGCCGTTACACCTAACACCTCTTTTTGTTAATGTTTTGATGAACGCCCTAAGAACATCTTTTTGCAAATTTAAATCTCCAGCATTACAAGAACATTTCACCAAATTAGAGAAATTTTTTGTCCATCGATGACAGTTGAAGATTTTGGCAGTTTTTTATTCCTTGCCTAGTCGGAATGTCCCTTGTTGGTCGTCATGTCTTCCATGAACCCTAATATTATAGATGACAAAATGGGAGGTTACCCCCAATGGATATCAAATAACTAGTCCAAAAATCATCAGGAGCCCAACCTCAGGTTGGCCCAACTTTCAACTCGAAGTGCATGTAAGGATCACAGAATAACTAGCTTGGTAGGGCCTAGCAGGACTCGGATTTAATCATTTTGGAGCACTTACCAATTTTAATGTGTGCAAGTTTATCTAATGAATTAGATGGTGACAAATGGAGCATAAGACTTTTTTGGGAAGGAGTCATTCAGGACATTAGCACAATGATAACACCATCAAGACATCTCTTGAAGGATTTACTAATGGCTACTTGGACAATTGTAAAGATAGTCCAGAGCAAGTGCAGCTTAAACACATCTGGTGTGATGAAGCAATAGTAACATATCTACTCAAGGGTAAAGACATAAAACACTTATCTTCTTCATTATTCATTATTTTGACACATATTCTACCTAAAACCACCAAGCTAGAATTTTGTAATTTAAGACATGACATTACCAAAACTGACTACTTAGTCTAACAACCCAATATGTAGAACTTTCTTGTTTAAAGGCTATGATTCATGCTGCATTTTGAGCTCTAAAAATCATTAAATTAAAGGGGTCAACATATTAATTTTTCATGGGCTTGGGCCTCTTAACTAGTTTACTACTTCAATTGCAACCAGGCCCAATCTACATTATAAGACTTGGGTCAAGAGAATCAACACACCACCCCACCATCACTATGATCAATTGTACGGATCCACATCCTTTGTAATTCATTTTCCTATAATTTCCTACAATTTCCTCTAGGATTGTTCCATGTGGCGTTAAGTAATCCAACGATCACTCAATTCAAGCTAGAGTTTATATAAAATTCAAATTTATGGATGGGTTTGAATAAAATCCAAATTTTGAATTGGGTAACTGTTGGATTACTTAATTGTAGGGAATTGTAGGGAAATGAATTACAGAGGATGTGAATCCCCAATTGTACCAACCATGAACCCAGGACTGTTGTCCAGTGATAGTGACTGGTGTTAGGAACCTCTAGATGTCAAAATCAAATCGGATGCCAAATACAGAGTTGTTGTAATGGTAAAAATCCAATATCTTAGTGATGAAGCCGTGGGTTTAACTTTTGCTGCGGCATATGTAATATGTACATCATTAGCATAATCTAAAAAGCGCTTTTGTACCACATAAAAAAAAAAATCAAATCGAATTGATTCAATGAATTTGCGGAAACAAATAAGCAAAATGGACCAAAATGAACCAAACCCACATCCACCGTACTAGTTGATACTCTTATTCTGAATGTC
This sequence comes from Hakea prostrata, assembly GCF_041222555.1. Classification (NCBI taxonomy): domain Eukaryota; kingdom Viridiplantae; phylum Streptophyta; class Magnoliopsida; order Proteales; family Proteaceae; genus Hakea; species Hakea prostrata. Next base: position 9,138,992 of record NC_142607.1, read on the forward strand.
AAGTGGGTATGGTTTGTCTCGACTCTCCACTGCCATACGTTAGGCACCGATTTAGATTGACCAGAACCCATTTGGAAGGATTAGGTTCACACATGGTTCGTTAGCTTTAAGCTGGAACACATTGACTTTGAACCCGAAATAATTTGTATTACTCTCTTGATCAATCCATGTCATTAGGTAACTGGTTTTACGTTCAAGAATGGAAATGTACGCCCTCGATAACTGTTTATAATTACTTATGGGTTTGGGTGTGTTTTGTATTTTGTAAGATGAGTTTTTGCTGTATTTGTAATTATAACGGGTTTTAGGTCAAATACAAGAATAAAATTATAATTGGACGAAGACTAGGGTTTTGGATTTCTTTATTAGCTAACAAAACAAGCAAGAATAACACTTTATAAGGTGTGAGAGTGTTAAATCATAATAAATTTCTCGAATGGTTTTACTTGTGTTATTTTTCGTGATAGTGCATCCGCCCCCAACAATTACGCGTCACCAGACCAACCAGCTGGTTATTTCCTATTATAGATCGGTTCAAATCCAGGTTAAGCTCTTCTTTTATTCTGGCTAGGGTTGATACATGAATGCCAAGTTCTAACCGAAACCCATGTCCAGGTTAGACCTAACTTCCTAGTCTCCTAATTTCAGAGATATGCATTAATTAAGATGTTAACAATTGAATGTATGAAACATGAGATATGCCTATCTTCTACCCAAAAACACAAGAAAAAAGAAATATGCCTATCTTATCATGCAGGTCTGCAATTGCCACATGAAGTAGGTATATCATCACTCATCACTCATGCATTAAGTTCCGACGAAGGAGATATTTTACATCAAATCAGCTGCTCAATCACTTTACTTGTCAAAGAGTAGGTACATCTGATTAATGTTGTTCTTAATCTATTCATTGATTTAATAAGTGCCATTTAGTTCACTGTTTATGCAATCCTTTAGGCTGCGTTTGTTTGCTGGAATAAAGGTGGAGTGGGAAATGGTGGAAAAATTCTTGAAAAAAGTATAGATTTTTTACTTTTCCTTTAAATCCATAAATGATAGATTGTTTGGTTGCTTGGAGTGGGAAAGTAAGAGACAATTGGCAGTCCAACTTTCCCACCCCAAACCATTTTAAAACCACACATATTTGGTGGGACTTTGTTGGAAAGTTGGGAAAAATAAAAAGTGGGATCCACTACCATTATTTTTCCACAAAACCCTTTCCTTTCCTTTCTTTTTCTTCTCCCTCCCCCCTACACATGAGACCCACATATTTTTTTCCCACCCCACCTTTGCAAACAAACGCAGCCTTAAACTTCAGTTTAATCCTTCATGAGGCAATCCTGGATTTTTATTTGCGGCAGCAGCCAATGGTCCTGATTGTGCCACGCAATCAAAAAACGATCCAATGGTTGAAAATCAAAAGGTGAAAGTGTATTTATAAATAAAAAGTTATATTTTTACATTCAAGATTTAAATTTTTTATAAATTTACAAATAAGTCCTCGGATTTTCCCGATCCTAAAACCCCTATTTCTCCCCATTTTACGGAAGCGATGGCCTCGACTGGGTAGTGCTTGATGAAGAAAAGGACGATTGATCTGAAGATATTAGCGATTGATCTGAAGGTGGATGATTGAAGTAAGGCCTTTAAGTAATTATAAACCTGTGATGGGGATCAAAGAAGAGTCGTGTTATTCTAGAACTTTTCATAGTTCGAAGTCCAACCTCCCATGGGGAGGTCCTGGGTTCATACTCATCCGACCGCACCTATATTAGTAATATTCCCCTACCTTATATATAAACTCTTTGTTCGTTCCAAGTTCTTTTTCAGGGATTATTGATTGATAGCAAATTCTGCAGATAAGATAAAGTCATAAAATCTAGACCTGCAGCTGTCATATTTAATTCATGATGCAAGATTGGCATTCTTATCAAGAAGTGGGCTCAATGGTTTCAAATTTCAAAATTCCTGGCATATCAGTTTCATAATGCTTGATTATTGAATTTTTTAAGGAAATAACCACTTATCCTTTTTTTTTTTTGGTTGCCAACCCCGGTTTCAAGGCTTTGCCCTGACTATTCCGGTGTTTGACCCGGGTCGCACACCTAGCTGTGGTGGGTGAGTCTCCCAGCAGGGATTTTTTGCATTCACAAGGTTTTGATACCGGAACCTTGCTTAAGCGGACCAAGTTGTTTACCACTTGGACCAACCCTCGTTGGTTATAACCACTTATCCTTTACCCTCCTCTCCTTCTACTTTCTTTGTTTCTTCTTGCAATTCTCCCCCTATGACTTCGCCAAAATCTTTGAATCTCTTTTCCAAGGTCTATTAATGGCCAGTAACTACATAAGAAATTAACTGAAACCCCAAATCTTTTCGTTAGATTATTTCGTCTCTGCTAGTTCAACCTCCCAAAGCATCTCCACCCAAACCCAAGTCTCCAGCTCCAGTTGCAAGATCAGTTTCGTCACCACCATCTCTAATGCCGGTGAGCTCTCCCCCATCTCCTACTCCCACATTGCCTCCTCCAGTGTTCGCACTGGCACCGGCAATTTCACCTAAAGTTCCTCCACCAGCACCTGTGTTGGTACCTCATGCGGAAGTGCTTGCACCGAGTAAGAAGAAGACAACGAAGAAGAAGCACCATCTCCCCTATGCATGAGAAAGAGGGGTTTTGGGATTGGGTAGATTAAGGACTTATTTTGTAAATTTATAAAACATTAAATCTTGAATGTAAAAATAAAAAAAATTATTTACAAATACACTCTTATCTTTTGATTATCAACCGTTAGATTGGTTTTTGATTGTGTGGCACAATCAGGACCATTGGTAGCTGCCAGCGGTAGCTGCCACAAATAAAAATCTAGGCAACCCTAACTATTAGTATTCATACAGTGAAACCTATTATGTTTCTAAGTACAGAAGAAGAAGGATATGTTCAATATTTATAGAAAAAATTCTACAGTATATGGGATGACTTGAAACTAATGACCCATAATATAAAGGATTTTTTTTTTCTTTAAGTTTTAATGCTTTTGAGTGCAGAATAGAAAATGAAAGAATAATACAATGGAAAAGAAAAAGAAAGAAGAATACAATGGAGATGTTATGGATGAGATACGTTCGGGTTATTACCTGGTCTATATGACAAGCTTGCCGGGTTATCGGTTCTGGGAGGTTGCCATATCAGTCGTGGTCTTGGAAGGAATGCCACGCCTGTAGCAGAGCAAATAAGGAAATGAATCCGCACATGGAAAGAAACCTTCCATTGGGGGATTTACAAAGACAACCAAGTGAACGCACGAGATCTCACCGGTGGTAAAAAAGGTAACTTGCACAATATTAATAGGGAATCACACCCAAAGGTAAACATATACATTTTCTCAATATTCTTTGAACAAGCTTGGCTTGGAGCCCTCGTCTGATCCTTGACTGACTTGATCTTTGGAGGTGGCTTCCCGACATCTTATGTGGCCTGCTGCTAACCTCTCTTTTGCAGGATCAACCTTCCACTTGGTTGGGACATGGGTCAGACGCAACAGTATGGTACCGTCCGGGGGACATGAAAAAATCATGGCGAGACGAACAAACAACACTGGACGTGTAACTCGGCAGAATCTCTGGACAGAAGTCCATGAGTCAAATGATCGTGATGAAGAACAAGAACCTTGGGATAATGAGAAACAACATGATGCTCGGGATCCTTCCCAAGTCGTCCTGAACCCTTTTGGGGAAGGGATGACAAGACAGCCTCAAGTGCTAGCCACCCTTGCAGATCTGGAGAACATGCGAAGAGAAATGCAGCACCAAATGCTACAGGGGGTTTTGAGGGTGCTAGTCCACTAAGTACGAATCCCCCAGGGGCTACCACGCAACGTCTAAATGGGAAGACTACGACATGCGGTCTGCACAACAAGAGAAAAGTGACTACCGAGCATGAACCCACTCGAAATTTCTGGAGAAGGATGAGAAAATAGGTCGGTCGAGCGTAGACTGGAGGGTTGGTGAGAGTCAATGCTTTCAATTGACTCTCGAGCCTTGGGCACACGCAAGACTTACCTAGAAAGCAACCTGAGGAACGAGACGACCAAGAAGGGGAAAGTCATCTGGGAGGACCTTCGCATGGCTCATGAACAACTCAAACTAGATCAGAGTTGAGATCCTTCATACCCAGCGGTAGCATTTCATCCGAGGAAGTACCCGATCTTTAGGACAAGATCAATCAAGGCATGATAGGCTAAATCGACGGGTAGAGAAGGTTAAAAGGAAACTTAAGGATTGGGATCATGATGAGGATTTTGATGTAGTTGACCAGGAGCCCTTCTCCGATGAAATCATGAATATAGCTCTCCCATCCAACTTCATCATGCTAACATTCACCCCGTTCGAAGGTAAAACTAAACAGAAGGAGCATATAAGTTACTTCAAGTCTGTCATGACCGTGTTGCGTCGGGAGGATGAACTACTATGTCGAACTTTCCTAGCATCGTTGAAAGGGCCAGAAATCAAGTGGTTTACTAGCTTGAAGCTGGGTTCCATTAACAAATTCAGGGAGTTGGCTAGGAAGTTGATAGCCCGATTCAAAAATAGGAGCAAGAAGACGTTTGACAACCTTTTTGCTATCAGATAAGGCCAAAATGAATCCATTTGGGATTACCTGAAATGCTTTGATGAGGTGGCTATTGAGATCGAGGAGCTAGACAACTAGGTTGTATACAACGCCCTATGGAGTGGGATAATGCATACCAAGCTTCTGGAGACACTACTCTTGGACAAACCATAAACCTATATATGGAGCCCTACTCAAGAAATTTCAAAAACAAGTGAAGGTGTACAAAGTAATCCAAGCTTGGGTGAAAGCCAACAAGTAGCATAAACCAGACAAAGAACAAGACAATCAAGGGTCCACCCAGACAAAGAATGGAAAAATACAAGTGGGGTAAGAATTCTGAGTAGGAGGGGTACACTGCCCTCAATGCCAAGCCCTAAAAAATGTTCATGCAAATTCGGGACAAGAGAACTCTAAAGTGGCTCGGGAAACTTCATTCTCGGCCAGAAGATTGGGATATGAATAATTATTGTTGCTTTCATAAGGAATATGACCATCATAGGAACGATTGTCGAAACCTAAAATCCAAAATAAAAGAAGTTGATTCAAGAAGGAAAGTTGGGTCAGTATGTCAAAGGATCGGGACGAGCTCGGGCAAGATCCCCCTCCTAAGGATCGAGAAAAAAGGTGATTGCAAACCCGAGAAAAAAGGTGATTGCAAAGGAACACCCGTGTATGTGGTCTTGGGAGGACCGACTGTTGAATTGATCAAGAAAGCAAAGCAAAAGGCCTAGTTTGTTGGGGCGGTTCATTTGCCAAGAAAGAGGAGCCAATCCTGCCCCGAGCCTATCACCTTCACTGATAACATAAAGATCAAACTAGCCAATGGGGAAGTTCATCGGGTTCTAGTGGATATCGGCTTATTGGTCAATTTACGTACTAGGCATTCTAAAAATTGAAACCTTAAGATGAAATGATGGCCCCTTGTGGAATACCATTGTATGAATTTGCAGTGTCCTTGACAGTACGAAGAGGAACGATTTAGCTCAACCTCAGGATCGGGACCTCGCCTAAGGAGTTGGGCGAGGTCTTGATAGTGAGGTCCACAATCATGGTTGTAAAGGATTTGTTAGCATACAATGTGGTACTTGTTCAACCTATGCTCAACATGTTGGAAGCTGTAGTCTCGCCAAAGCATATGAAACTAAAATTTCTGACTGAAGCTAGAGTTGGTGAATGTAAGTCCAACAAAGCCATTTCACGGCAATGCTATGTTAACTACCTAAACCAAAAATAAAGATAAGTTGGGATGAGGATAACATGCAAAGAGCTAAACCGGTTGAGAAGTTGGAACAAATTCAACTACATCCGGACTTTTGAAGTGTGGGACAATGATCGGGTCAAAGCATCCAGAATCATTCAAAAGGGACTTGGTCAGATTCTTACAAGATAACCTAGATGTCTTTGCCTAGTCAATAGAAGATATGGCTAGGATAAACAAGAGGGTGGCTGAGCATAAGTTGTGGATTCAGAAGGATGCAGTACTGGTCATTCAAAAGAGGCGACATTTTTTGTTGGAAAATCACGAAGCGATCCAAGTGGAGGTCGAGAAACTAGAACGAGCAGGCTTTATTGAGCATATAGAATGCCCAATCTGGCTAGCTAACATTGTAATAGTGAAGAAGGCAAACGGAAAATGGAGAATGTGTACGAATTATATGGATCTCAATAAGGCAGCCCTTACCCTAGTTGAGGTCCTAGCTAGGTCAAAAAGGTACCAAGATTACACCAAGAAATCAAATGAGCAAGGACTTAGGGTTAACCTCCATTTCCTGGATGAAGTTTGTGACATGGCTAACTACAGAAACCAACGGTACCAAAAGAGGGCAGCAAGACACTACAACTCCTGAGTTAAGAATCTAAGATATAGATCTAGTGATCTCGTATTGCGAAGGGTTGGGGCCTCGGACCCAAGGACCAAGGAAAATTGAGTCCCACCTGGGAAGGACCTTATATAGTTGACAAGGAAATGAAGACGGGGGCATATCGTTTGAAAGATCCAGAGATTGGGAAACCCATTGATCGGTCTTGGAATTCTACCAATAAAAGTTGTATGCATTCACAATAATGAAAATTTAATGACCCGATCATTTCACAGGTGTAGCACTTCCTAATTGAAGGTTGGTTGTTGCCAAATTGTGGGTTTAACACCTCATTTGAGGACAAACATTGCAATATGCAATTGCTTGAGCGTGGGCCCGAGTGTATAACTCGGACATGTACCATCAAAGTTAGCGCCTCACTTGAGGACAAACATTGCCATATGCGATAGCCTAAGTGCAAGCCCAAGTGTCTAACTGGGACATACCACCAAAGTTGGTTAGCACCTCATTCAAGTATGATCATTGCAATATTCATTGCCCGAACATGGGCCCGAGTGTTTTGGCTCGGATAAAATGGTACTAAAAGTTTTAACAAGCTTAGAACCTTCAATACCATATTTCGATCAGGGTACTAAGCCTCAATAGGCTTGGAACCTTTAGTGCCATATCCCAATTGGGATACCAAGCCTTAACAAGCTTGGAACCTTCTATACCATACTATATACTCGATCAAAGCACTAATCCAAGATTGGAATATGATTGGGAGTAAGTTGCGTAATGAACGAAACTTTGTGAGAAAGGAACCTACTTTAGTAGGGCAAGCCCGACCATATAAGCTCAGGACAAACAATCTAACCAATTGCCATGGGGGTAAAATGTTGCCTAAGCTTAATCCACTATGGCCGGGAGGCATGGGAGGACATATTTGGTTGATTAACCGTGCAAATATACATGCCTTAGGAAAAATTAAACCTACGGTAGGATGCTCAATGGAATGCAACAATGCAAAGTGGTGAAAATATCATTTCATTTCAAAATGATTGGGTGTATCCGGGGATTACAAAATAAGCTCGGTAAAAGAAAATGTCCCGAGCTGCAAAAAAAAAAAAAAACTTCGGCTATGAGGAATTAAGTTGAGGCTAGTAATTATTGATTGGCAGTGTTGGCAGCTGAGTCAGTATTTTCTTCCTCGGGAGCAACATCCTCAAGACTCCTTTTGCCTTCAATCTAGAGCTCCGAGGTTGAACTATTGGCTATGAGGGCTGCTTTTGGAGATGGGGGAGAATCAATGTAGTCCAAAGGATTGGGATCTGGCATAGGAAGGCCCACAAGTCGAGGTATTTGAAGTTCATGAAACACCAGTGGATCAAGGTACCCGTGTAGTTTCTCCATCTCCTGGAAGGTGGTTTGCTAGAGTGCTAACTTTAATGCCTGACCCCAACCCTTTCGGAAAGCATAAACAAAAAGAGCCAGCTCGAGGTTCGCAAACTAAGGAGTTTTGAAGTATTCTTCTAGAAGTCTCCTTCTCACCTCCTCGGTTAACTCTTTGGATGATGAGGATGCACCCTTCAAACGCTTGATTGATTATGTTCATTTTTTCTTTTCCTCCTCAAGTTAGTCGTGTAGGGTGCTGGCCTTGTCCAAGTCAGATGTTGCCTTCCAAAGAGACTTTGATTTTCCCTTATATTTGTCCTGACTCTCCTTCAATGAGGTTTTCTCCTTCTGCAAGCTTTCAATCTCCCCCTTAAGGGCCTCAAGGCCCAACTTAGCCTGATGGGAGTTGTGGTTGGCTTGCTAACACAATTCCTAAGAAAGCTTGACCTCCTTAGCCCGGTGAAGTGCCTGATCAGCAACCTCTGCAAATTAATGGTCCACCCCGGCCAAGTACTTGTAGAAACCACAAAGTGGTGACTAGGGGTGTCAACGGTGAGGTTTGGAGCAGTCTTGGGCTGGGCTTAATGGTTTTGGGCTTAGAAACCCCCAGCCCATACATAACCCATTTAAAAGATAACGGTTTTAGTGCAGTTTCTATTTGGTGCAGTTTGAGTTCGCGTTGACTAGCGGTTTAGAATAACAGTTAGGATTCGGTTTAGGCTAACGATTTGGACTAAATTGAAAATCACATCACATATCTCATCTCTAACCTAAAACTAATCACTTATCAGATATGTTTGGTAATAAAACCATAAACTACCATAACATATCAAGATTAATCCAATAAAGCAGAATTCTAATTCTAGAAGAATGGTTTTGTTTAACAAATTAAAAGGCCAATCGAGTGTCGACACAAAGCTTTGTCTCGATATTGGCATCCCCACCACCATCACTATCATGCTTCAGTACTCTCTTTAAATGATGATCTAATGCGTAGGGTTGAGGGTGAGTGGTGACCAAGACAAAAGTGCTATTAGTGAACGACACAATTATTAGTTAATATGAAAACTAAAATCCATATTCTCTATTTAAGGGTTATGACCCACAAGGCAACACAGGCACACAAAGGTGTTCACATGATGGTTTGTGAATTTATGATCATCGGCAAGAAGAACCAGCAAGATGTGATGAGGTTACCTGGAATAGATGAGGAGATGAAGAGCGAGAGAAAGAACCAAGAAGATGAAGACTAAAGAGTAGTTGAGCACAATCGTTACTGCTGCTGCTAAAGTCGCCGCTAATAGATGAGGAGATGAAGGGCGAGAGAAAGAAAAACCAAGAAGATGAATACTACAAAAGCAGGAAAGCATAGTCGTCGCCGCTACTGGACTCGCCGTTGCCAAGAGGATGAATAGGAGAGAAGGTAAAAATGTGAAACATGGAAAGTGAAACGAGAGTAGTGAAAGTGAAACCTTGATTTGATTTTGTGAAATAGTGAAAGTGAATCATTGAAACGGTTAAAAGTTAAAACTTAAAAGTAAATGAAATTTGAAAGTTGAAACCGTGAAGATTATTACTTATTAGGGTTTAAATTCAATGGTTCATTTAATATTTTAATTTAATCTATACTAACGGGTTAAGAGCTGTGGTTCGGGCTAGCGGGCCACACACGAGCTGGCCCGATCCACCCTAAAACCGTTCGGTGTGAGGACGCTTAGCCCAAACAGGGCCCATTAAGGTTTGTTTCCAGCCTGTTCTGTCCAGTTTTAACGGTTCGGGTTGAAATTTGACACCCCTAGTGGTGAGTAAAGAAAAAAAAAAAAAAAAAAAAAAAAAAAAAAGAGAGGCATTCAACAGTTTCATGATTTACCTATTAGAATCCAGGAAAAGATCTTCATCGCGAGAATCTTTTGAAAACTCCTGATCAAACGAGAGGGTAGACTTTCAACCTAGGATCAAGAGATGCCTAGGCTGGCAAACACTGACTTCCAAACGGTTAAGTTCCATTGAGGAACGAAAGCACCCTGTTACTTGAATGAGGATGAAGCAATAGAAACCTTCGTGCTCTTTTGTGAGGCAGCTTGAGCAATCTCCTGGGGGGGGGGGGTTCATCGATCCCCAATGAAGCTTTGGGAGCTGCCCTCTTCTTGACAGCTTTAGCCGAGGCTAGGGGCTCGACTGGATCAGCTGGGGCGGCGGGAGGAACTATTGCCTTACATTTGGGTGGGGGCTTTCTAGCCCGAGTAGATTGTATCGCCCCATTTGTGGCAGCTGTCAAGGCATCCAGAGGAACTCCTTTAGGCACTACAAAAAGCATAGCAATGTTCGGGTCAGAGATCGGGAAACAAATATAAAAAGAAGAAAAATAAGCGAGGGGCTCACCCAGGGCAAAACCCTGCAGCTGCAACACAATGAGAAACTTCATGGAAAAACCATGTATTGCACGAGTATCCCCTTCAACCCAATTAATTTCCTAAAGGATCCCCAGTGTCTCAGGTGTGATCTTGAACTAGTTATTTAATCCATCCAGATCTTCTCTCGTCCTCTCTTGAAAGTTAGTGAGTAAAGGAACGGGAGAAGGTGGACAACAAAATAAAAAAAAACTCCCTCCACTTCTTGGTGGTGGACAAGAAGGTTTTATGTTTAATGAAGTTGCCCTGAAAGTTGAGCATCCAGAATGATCTCTTGGCTAGGTAGTACCAGCCTTGTTGAGAGTGGGGGCGGAGCATGAAAAAGTAGTGAAATTGATGGAAGGTTAGGACAATGCCCAGGTTAGAGCAGAAGCCGACAAATCTTATAATGTTGTGCCAATTGTTCGAGCTAAGGTTGGTCGGGCAAATTAAGAAATGATTAAGAACCTCCACAAAGAGAGGGTGGAGGGGGAGGCGTAATCTTCCGATGTAGGCATCGAAGTACAAAGTAAAATATTCCTCAGGGGGATTGTTGGCTTTCTCTTCTTGGCTTAGGAGCCGGATCTCGTGTCCCTCAGAAATGTCAAAGTAAGTGAGAAATCGGTTTAAGCCTATTGAAGTAAGAGTATATGGATAGAAGTCCGGGCTTTAGGAACTTTGCACATAGTCAAGGTGCCAAGGCGTGCGTGGTTCGGCTTGGGCCCAGGACAAAGTGGCGGCATTCAACCTTTTTCTTATTAGGTTTGGGCAGGAAAGGGCTGTGAGATCTCCTCGGGAGTGGAACAGGGGACTAGAGGTAGAAGATTTGGATTTGTGAGACCGAGAGGAGGGGGCGTAAGAAGTAAAAGGAAGGGCGGCCTCATCCTCAAGGTCAGAAGTAGATCGATTGGGAAGGATAAGGTCAACATAAGTCAGGACGAATAAGGATCCCAGGTGATTCTCAGATTCGCTAAAAAATTGCACCAACCGGATCACCTAGCTAAACTCGGTTGGGTCATTGTCAACCGGACTATACCTGAGAGATTGGTCTAATAGATCCTTAGAGGATTGCTCGTGCAAGTCCTTAAGGTGATCATCTGCAAGGCAGACAACTTCCATTTGGTCATTGTCACCTTCACTTGTGTAACCCTCTTGAGTGGGTCAGGATTTCTTCCTTGGATTCTTGGGTAGGTCAAACTTAAACCTATGATTGAACCTAGACCATGCTTCTTAACCATATTGAGAAAAGAGGAAACTTACTGGTCGAGAAGGTGTGCTAGCAGACAAGAGCAAAGAAAGACCGGGAGCTAAGTTGAGAGCAGTTGGAAAGTAAAGTGCAGAGGTACTTGTAGTAGGAGAAAGGGGGGTATTTATGCTAGAAGTGGAAACAATCTTGATCGGATAGTTGGAAATCAAGATGATCAATGGTGGAGATTTTGAGACGATTGAGTTACTTGAGGAAGTCATTATGACAAGCCGTCCTGTCGAGTGACGTGTAGCGTGACGACTGGGGCTAATACCTTAGGAACCCAACGGTCATATGACCATTGAATGGCTCGAGTGGGGTATGGATGACTAAGTGGACGAATATCATCCCGAGTGTATCCTTGGTGGAAGCCATCTCGCCCGATGACAATCGGTAGCGCACGGTCTGGGGAGCTAGTGTTACAGACGAGATAAGTTTGAATATATGTTTGGGTTGTTACCCGATTTATATGACAAGGTTGCCTGGGTTATTGGTCAGGAGGTTGCCCCATATCAATCGTGGCCTTGAAAGGAAATCCACGCTTGTACCAGAATGAATAAGGAAATGAATCCACACAAGGAAAGAAACCTTCCATTGGGGGATTTATTTGCAGAGACAACCGAGCAAACGCACGGGATCTCTCCAGCGGTAAAAAAGGTAACTTACATAATATTGGTAGGGAATCGCACCTAAAGGTAAACATATACACTTTCTCAATATTCTCTAAGCAAGCTTGGCTCGAAGTCCTCGTCTAATCCCCGGATGACTTGATCTTCCGAGGCGGCTTTCCGGCATATTAGCCGGCCGTCTACTAACCTCTCTTTTGCAAGATCAACCTTCTACTTGGTTGGGACGTGGGTCTAACGCAATATGAGAGATGTGAGAGGTAAACAAGTTTTGGTTGCTTCTTCGTTATATGCCAAAAGCTGTACAATCAAATGATGCCATAATGAAAATCAGATCAGGAAAGATAATAGAAAAGGCGAAATGAATACATAATGGTAGCAGTGTTAGCTAGTGGTGCAAAAGATTTATGCGCTTCATGGAACTGGGATAGAAAGAACTTCTGTTTATCCAACTGATTAAGATTCTTCAAAGTCAATTTGTTTAACCATGAAAGCACAAGGTTATCAGCAATAAGAACAATAACTCAGTCATATCCCTACTAAATGAGGACGGTTAAATGGATCGTTGCTCTCCCATCAATGCTATCTGAGGTCATATTTTAGTTAGGTACAAGGCCCAAATAAGCTGTGTCTTTATTCACTCTTCTCTCAGAACTCTGTTAGGTTTGTTGTTGGCTTTTGTGGTTCCTTCAATGGCCATAGACATACAAATGACTCTATTAACATGCTATGTCATATCAAATGACTTTTTCATAGTTTATTATATAAAGTACATAATTATAATATACTAAAAATAATATTAATTCATTTTAGATGCCTAATTTTGTTCTAGCTAATTAAAAGTCTTTTTTTTTTTTGGTTGCCAACCCTAGTTCCAAGGCTTTGCCCTGACTAATCCGGTGTTCAACCTGACTGTGGTGGGTGAGTCTCCAAGCAGAGATTTGTTGTTCATACGCCTAACTTTTTTTGTAGCTAATTAAGAGTCTTTTAAGTACATTAATAGAGAACTTTTTCATGATGGCAACAAAACATTAGATATGTGGGCCGGTGTATGACATCATCAGTAGGATTCTAGTAAGCAGAAAAATGGTAAGCTGATTCATCATTATGGATTAAACTACCATATTTAATTTTTCAAGGATTACCATGCTTGAAATGGTGACATGCTTTATATATATTAACTGTAATTAATTAGAAGGCTTTAATAATTAGAAGGCAAGTAGTGCCAGGACAATTGAATAAGAATGGGGAGATGGGTCAGGATTATAATGCAAGACAAAGACCTACATGTGACCGAATTATCTTTTTAGCTATAACTCACAATCTTTCTGAACACAACTATTAAAAAATTTTTTTTTAACCTAATTGTTGCACAAAGTTCTAATGTCAATTCCTTCTGATCCATATCACAGTTAGTTAAACATGTTGTCTGGGTACACTACCATAAAGTGGTTCATGGTAGTCAAGAGAGGATAACCAGAAGGAAAGCAGAAGCAAAAGTGAAAAAAGAATAAAGGTGAGACAATTCTTGGGATTTATAGATCTAAGCTGCTTAGAAGAATGTTTTGGAAGAAACAACTAAGTCTTTTAGTCAAATTAATTGTTAAAATTCTTAATTACTCCTTATAAGGTCATGTAAAAAAAGATTTGGCTAGATTTTTTCCGATGCCGGCTGCTGAACTGATGTACCAACCCTAGCTCCTCCTTTACTTGGGCTTGGGATCGAGAAAAAACACTGGCAGTGTTGCATTCCTTGTAACAGTAGCTCCGCATGAAGAACACCCCAATTGCAATTGCGTTGGATGATGTTGGACATGATGGGTGCGGCAGATTTGCGTCTTGTTGCCCATCTCATCCCCAAACTTCCAGAATGGACATCTCACTGAACTCGGTTCCATCTATCTTTTCCTTGTTTAAAGGGCTAATGACTTTGTTAATGGTATAAGACTTGGGCTAAGATTGTAAAAGGGAAACAAAATGTCTTCAAGTAGATTTGACATCAACACTGAGAAATTATAGAACACAGCAGATACAGTTTTCCCTTAACAACCCATCACAAAGAAAAGCAGAGAAGGGGGAAAGCATTTAACAATCTCGATCAGAACCAAATCAAAACTATAGGTCAATTTCATCACATGAACATTTACTATATAAATTATTAACCTTCTTGCTTTCTTGTGGAGTAGTTTACTTCACATTGGAGGAAAGCGAAGAACACTCACAGACTACCTCGGTTATAACTTCACGCCGGTGGAAATTCCGGTGACAACCACATGCAGCACATTTAAGAGCAGCAACAGTTCCTTCCTCTCCACTAGCCATGAATTCTCTGCAACCATCGACGGCGTATCCGCCTATGCTAGCGGCATGATTCTTCTGGCACTCTCCATATCTCACACTCCTAACAGTTGAAGAAGAAGTAGTATAGCTGTCGTAAGATTTTTCTTCTCTTTTGGCCAACACTTGGCCCTTCTTCATGATCCCAAACCCTAATTCCTGGGTTCCTTCTTCAATTAACTCCTGTTTAGACAAAACTTCCAGACCAAACCCAGAAACCGGCATGTGTGAGAAGCTTCGTGAAAACCTGATCCTTCAGTTGAAACACACACCTAACCCTAGCACTAATTCTAACCCTAACATGTATATTTATAGCTCTCCTAATCGTCCATATCATGGGTAACTTTCAGTTAAACATAAGCAGAAGAGCCCATACCCATACTTACTTTTCTTAATCAAGTCATCACACTTGCATAGAAACCCAAAAAAAAAATAAAGGAAAAAAAACCCTAGAAAGGTTATTAGAATTGATCATCTAACCTCCTTCGACTAACAGAAGTGAAGAAGAGAAAGAAAAAATTAGGTTATCTACTAAAAATCCCTGATTATCAAGTGGGTTTATACACAAAGTGTGGGCTGGTCAGGTCAGGTCATTAACCAGGGATTCCTAATCTCTAAAGCCATTTCATGAGGACCATATCATCTATACACGTGTATTGGCAATTAAAAGGAAACTAAAAATGAAGGGAATCCCTTTCTTTGGATTACAAACAGTGATTGGTTTCTTATAGAATGACCAGCTAAGCTGAGATTTGGACCTAATTCATGTGGGACCATGTTCATATTTCAAAGGTGGAGGTGGGACCTTTGAAACGATAGCAACAAGGGTTGTCCAGCGACCTAAAAACTTGGTGGATGATAACCATGTTTGCCAAACACTACGGTCATATTATATCCTCTCTCTCTCTCTCTCTCTCTCTCTCTCTCTCTCTCTCTCTCTCTCTCTGGTGGTTAATTTTATCCATTATGTTTTAATAAACAATAAGTAAATCCTGGTGGGATTACCATTACCTCAGGTTTGCACCTTAAGCATCTGATAATGATGATTTGGTTTCTTTTCAATTTTTAGTGTAGGAGGTGGTGATGGTGGTGGGGTTTTACATTTAGTTTTATATATTATCTTAATATATAATTTAAACTATATAATATTATATAATAGTTTAAACCATGAAATATTCTATAAACCCATTAAGAATAGAAACAGCTAATGATAATTAAACCATGTTCTGATAACAGCTACAGTATTTGTCACTACAGACTTTTAATATGATATGATATGATAACACATTAAGCTTTTAAGTGCAAAATGTTGAATTGTTCATAAACATATATATAGATGATATCTAAGAGTGTAGTTAGTGTTATGTACACATTTAAATACAAATGTAATATTATAAAACTCTACCGTATTCAAGTAAAATTTACTCCCCCCAAAAAAAAAATTCAATTTATCGAGATTGGCTACAATCTGTTGACTTTATTTAGATATCTGGGTTCTGTTGGTTTTTTTTTCGGTTTATCTCCAGAATTATGGATGTCTATGTTTATATTCTAGCTAACTCAAGGAGCCTTTAGGTTTAGTTTTCCGAAGGTTTGATGGATTATGTTTACTTTTCATTGTAAAGTAGAATTTGAGTGTGAATGACATTTAGCTTTCTTTTTACTCAACTGATTTGGGTCTTTAGAAAAACGAAAGGTTTGATGAATCATTTTGTGTTATCAGCTCTAGTTACTGTCATACTTATTACACATCCTAAATTATGCATGCATTTATCTCATTAGTCTTTTAGCTCTTTCTGAATAAAATAATTTCTACCTACTGATGCATTTAGAGGCTCGTTTTGAACTTGTTCACACCACCTCTCAAACTATTTTTCATGACATACGTATACTAGAGTTACTTCTAAATTAGCTCAAACTTGGTTGTTCCTTGCACTCTCTTTTCTAAATTCATTGTATTCTATAATTTTAGGCTTTAAAATTATTTTAATTATCCTAAAAATAACAACGAAAAATTCATCATCTTTTTTTAATCTAACCATTATAGTTAACCCCCTAATATATCTAGTCTCATTCATGATGGTGGCAGTAATTTTATATTATTCTTTATTTTTCTTTTAATAAAAATAAATAAATAAATAAAAAACCTTAAGCGCCCTAAAAAGATTAATCAAAACTCCTATCAATCAATAGATGATGTACATCCCAACCAAAGAGTTGAATAAACTATCAAATTCAAATCACATGTGAACTCTATCATCACAACCTAAATGCAATATTTTCCATTTGACAATCTCTCTCTTATTTATAGATTTTTATCCCATAATATTAATATTAAGCATATATATATATATATATATATATATATATATTTGCAGTAGCATATGGATTCCTCACACTACTAACCTTGTCGAAATCACACTCCCTAGATATATTATGAAGTGAGAAGCATTATTAATGAAGAATTGAAAGATAGTTTACATCTTCTAAAACATGGAATTTAGTAATATTTTTTCCTCTATAAAGTAAACAAAAAAAATATCATTTTTGAGCCTTTTTTTTTTTTTGTAATCTTTTTGAGCCTCATATCTCCTTGTCTAATGAACTTGCAAAGTACCTTTTCACAAAGAATGAAAAAAAAATAAAAATAAATGATTACCAAAATAAATCAATAAATTCCCATCTATGTATACCACTAGGTAGATATACTCTTCTTCATCCTTATGGTGGCTATGTGACTAGGCAACACGCAACAATGCTTTATGTATTCAATTATTCATCAAATACTACGACTTTTTAAAATTAATATCATTTTAAGAAAGTATAGAATTATATTAATATGAAAATAAAATATATTTTACCACACCCTAACAAGAAATTCATTTCAAGATTATTCTATATATAGGATCAGTAACATGGGTCCTTCTCCTTAATGGGGGTAATAAATTAACTCTCATGCGTATACAATTTCTTCCTTACATCATTATATCAGACACATATTCAATATAATGGAAGAATAGTATTACCTCCCCCCAAATTGAAAATCTCGTAAGAACACTGAATAGGTTGATTGGGATTTAAAGATTCATGAAGACAAAAATGTGAGAATAAAGCAAACGAAATCTGCGTGGCGATGGCATCAAAAACTGTTCATCATTAGTCAATTCTGTGTTCCATAAATGGGTAAACAGAAAATGACTGGGCAATTAGAGAGGCTTTTGAATGTCTCCTCAAACGTTTGATTTCATATAGTGCTCTCTTCTTTATCAGATTTATGATAGCTCTCTTACCTTGAAAAATCTGACATGGACTCTCTCCTCAGATTCATTTGTTCTATGGAACTTCTTGATCGCTTTACAACCTTAAAAATATAAAATCCTAATTTTATCTCCTTCTTTTGTCATATTTAAACTTTATGAAAGAAGATTTTTTTTTTTTTTTTTAAAACGTATAGTGAAAAAAATGTGAAGACAATACAATTCTCTGAACCTCTACTCTCGAAGATCTAAACTCATTCAGACTAAGAGAAAAGAAAAAAATAAAGATGACCAAGAGACACAAATGATTGCTGCTCGGACGAAAAAAATGAAAAGATGAGGTTAATTGCTTCTCACCAACCCCACCGTTCTTGTGATCTAGGGTTTTGGCTTTTTGATTAGTGGCTTCAATGGAGCTTCTTGTCTACTACTCCAATTTACTTTTCCATTGGTCATATGGATTTTAATTAATTAGTGAAAAATCAAAAATAAAAAGATAACTCATCTTTCAAACCTCACCCGATCACTATGAATCTTAACCATCCAAAAGGAAAAAATATCGTTTCCTGACACTTAACAACTTTAATTCCAATGTCAAGAACCAGATCTTGGGTTTGAAATTATGCTTGGCGGCATCTATAAGTAACTTTCCCTCCTCTTTTTTTTCTCCCGATTAGAGCTTGGACCACAAATATGACAAAGTGTACCTCTCACTCAATTCTATATCAACTAACCTGCCCACAAAGGTAGTTTTCATCAATCAAGAAAAGGGTTTCATGATTGATTTGAGTTTTGAGAAGATAATTTAGCTTCTATCCAAGCATAGCAAACAAGGCCTGAGATTTGAAAAGAAATGGGCTTTTAACCATTTTGAGATCCGAAGCTCATAAATGTTGCTAATCTTGAAATGATCTTCCTAATTGTTGCTTGTGTTCTTTGTTTTCATGTACAGGTTACAGTTTTAGGGTTAAACAACTACCAAAATGGAAACTGGGATTTCTGCGTTTTGCTTGGACAATGCTGATCTCATCGGGTGTGGGTTGGAAAAAAGGAGATGAGAATGAGATTCCCTGGTAAGTTTGATGATTAAGAGTTTAAAGCTTGTCATTTCTTCTTCTGAAGAATCAAAAAAATTAGCACTTAGCAGGCAATCACATGCAGGAAGAATGATTTCAAAACTGGTACGTGCAGTACTGAAATCAGAGAACCAAAGAGGGTCCTCTATTATTTGATGCTTCAAAAATCTTGAAGATCCAAATGTTTGCTTGTGCATATCTGGTAAAGATCAGTAACTTACCTTGATAATTGATCACCAAACCAAAAACACTCACAAAACAAGAGGGAGAGGGAGAAAACTAGAAAAGAAGAGATGAAACAGGCTGTTTACCACTTGGAAATTCTTTGAAGGATTCTCATTATTGATCAATAAATAACGTCTAAGTAAAACTACAACATCTGCCATGACCCACTAGGAATCAAAATCAAGTCGATCCATTTTAAACTTAAAATTAAGGGAAAAGCAAGCAAACAACTCAGGAAAGAGGAGTTAACATCTCCTGCAACCATGGAGTGGAAATGGCCCAAGCAATCATTCTTGTCAATGATAAAGTTTTCTTGGCCAAGTTGTGGACTCTTTTGGAATAAACAACAAACTACAAGATCAAAAAGAATCTCGAAGAATCGCAATATCATCCAATATACATTGAATCTGAGTTGGTGCTCCCCCTATAAGTTTTAAAATTTCTTACTGTTATTATTTTATGGTGATCTAGCTAGTGCTCTTTCAAGTGTGAAACTACAGCATTTGCCCCTCACCCCTCATTAGAGAAAAGTTTTAAGGGTGAAGACAAAGGGTAGAAAGGTCCCCCCACCCCCAACCAAATCTTCGATAAAACCAATCAAGGTCGAGCCAATCAATTGGACCATTGGCTGGACCTGTGGGTCATATAAAGAGTCTTTTATTTTAAATATGGTCAGCTTAAAATCTTTTGGCTTACCAAGGCCCAAATGGTAGTTGGGATTGAAACCCAAGGAATAAAATTGGCCCATTAAGATACGATTTTAGGCCCATGACTAAATTACAAACCCAAAACAAATAACCAGGAGAGGGTACATGACTCACTTCCTCCTCCAGCCCATTGCACTCATATATTATAACTCTAAAAGGTTAACACCAAGTGCACTCTTCTGCATTCCCTTCTGCCTTGGGCACAGGGTCGATCAAGGTTAGTCAGGCATGGCTTGGGGATTTGCTTGTGTCCTGCCCATTTAATGGTGCATGACACTCTCAGCTAGATCATCAGTCGTCAGATCGAGATTTTGACCGTGAAAATCAATGGTTGAGATCGGGGCCCCGATCGACGTCCTAATCCAATGGTCCGCTGACATGAGCTTTGAGTCAAATTCTATCTTCTTCTTTTTTTTATCTGAGATTCATCCGGGCCAACTTGCCGCGCACACCTCGATACAGCTTTTAAATAATTAATATAGAAAAGGGCTTCGCCCTTTGCCCTGAGAGGATTCGAACTCTGACCTCCTATGTAAAAGCATTGGTCTTTTGCCAATTAAGCCACCCCTTAAGGTTGTCAAAATCTATCTTACTCGGTCTAACTCAACTAGAGAGACTATGTATTGCATTGAGATTTTAGATAACCCGGCCCAAAGTCTTCCAACTACCCTACTTCCCACCTGTTGCTTAGTTTGGTTGGTCTTACAAATAACCCTTAAAAATATTCTACATGTGTCTAGGTGCTGGTAATGGAATTGATAATAAATGTTGATTTTGTACTTTATCAATAACGGTATTAGGTGTCAATGCAAGGTTGGTAAAGTGGTAAGATCCATATTTCTCAGTAGAGAGATAATGAGTTCGACCCTTACGAACGATAAAGCTCCCCCTAAGGATATAATAAACGTGTGCACAAGCTGGCTCGAATGAACCAGTACAGTGTTTAGGCGGGTATTAGGTGGATGTGCTTCTAGCACAATGTTTGTAACCTTCTATATAGAGTCATTAAATTCAAAAAGAAATATCCTTCCCTCCCATCTCCTCAACCTATGCCCCCTGGCCCAGATCTAGTAATTTCCATGACATCCATTGCCATATGACTACTAGAAGCGTGTTAACATTCCATCCACGAAACTCCAACATAAATCTTGGAAACCAATCCCCCCCCCCCCCAAAAAAAAAATCTTGAAAACCTCTTCATTAAGAAAACAAAACAACGTCTTTCCATAGCTTCTTACCCAAAACAAACGAAAGTGTCTCTCCATAGTTGAGAGTTTAAACGACAAAACACCCCCAGAGGGGGAGGGGAAGAAAAGGAAGAAGGGGAAAGGCGGTGGTCCCCCTTTTTACTCCCAACCCCACAAAACCCCAAATGGGGTAAATACGGGGGGAGGCCGTTCAGGACCTGTCTCACTTCCCACCCCAGCACCAACACTCCCATTTGATTTAAGGAAAATAGAAATTTCACATTTTTCAAGAATTTTCCCACCCCTTTTTTCCCACCCCACCTTTATTCCAGCAAACAGGAATCTACTCAAAACAGCTCTTTAGGCTCTAGATTTCTAGCCCTATAGGCCATAGCCTGATAGATTTGGGTATTAACACCATTTGGTATTTGTTTTGGATTTTCCCAAATTTAACTCACCACTTGGAGCAATAAATTCTATCGCATTTATTTATCTTACACTGCATTAGCAAAAAAGTTGACATTGAATTATTTTTTAACCCAAAAAAGATAGTAAACCCTAATTTCCTCTCTTCCCTCTCCTTGTATACACTGTACAGGGAGAGATCTTCCTTCTTTTTCGCTTCTGCAGAAACGTGGATCTCTGTAAAAGCCACTTGTGTGAGTTAATATGTTCACAGAGAATGAATTTTTGAGAGACTTTGTTGTCTTCTTGAGCAGTCAAGTCACAGAGACCAAATATCTCACCATCTTCGTATTAATTATAATGCAGCAAATTGCAGCTAGCATAGAATAGTCACAAAAAGCAGATGGTAATCAATAATGGTCGCCCGAAGAAATTTCAGTGCAAATATAACCAAGAGAGACCCTTCTAGTCCAGTTCGGATTCATTGCCTTATCAGTACCCTACCTAGCTAACTTGTAATCTTCAATGTACAATCTCTCTTATTGTCTTATTGACATTCTAGATTGGAAGTTGGGATTTCCTACCTATGGGAATAGAAGTTTATACTTTCCTCACACTCTTCTACCGCCAGAGGGTCTACCTCTTGTCTATCTTGTCAGTGTTCATAAGTGAATCTCCCCCTAAATGAATAGTAAAGAAATTTAAGAAGAGTACAATCCTCCACCCTTGTGGGTATAGCTACCAGACCATTCTACATTGGCTTTGTAATTTGACTGTTTTGTTATCACCAACAGAGTGGTGGTTTCATATGCTCTTATGTTTGAGCATAGGATCAACACAACCAATTAGCATTGTTTTTCCAAAGCATATATATCTAGGGTTGGTTGGGCTAGGCCAAGCTCACTGGAACCTTAATCCTAACCCTGAATTTTCGAGCCTAACCTTAACCTAATCTTGCTAGATCAGACCGGGTTATGTTAAATATGCAATCCAAAACCCGATCCTAACCCTAATTGCAACTTATAATTTCATATTATTTTTCAACATTTGTCAAAAATATCTTATAAGGTGATAGGACCGGATTACACTGGTTTATAGACCAAGTCAAGTAAAACCTTGACTTGACCTTGGTTGACTTAACCCTGAGATAAAATTTTGACCCGGCCCTATTCGGACTCAAGACAGGCTTTAGAGCTTAGATCACAGCTACCATACATTCCAAGAGATATGGGATAATGAAAGGATATCTATTCTCCAAATATAGTTGAAAACTTTTATGAGTTTTTTTTTGTGGCCAAGGATCATTGCCAGCCTAGCTGGATTCATGGAATTTCCGTGGTAACAAAATTAATTAATACCCGTGAATGATTTGGCTGTGGAATTGAAGTTTCGTAAACTTTATAAGATCTAGACCAAGTAACTGAATGTATTGCAACCATTGCTTGCCTCTTTTTTCCTTTTTAAATTTGTTACCAAGATTTTATTTCGTGTGAAAGATAAAAAAAACTGTCTATTGATTGATCTTCCCAAATCAATATACCTATCTGTTTTCCACTGTCTCGAACTCTCGATCTTTGATAACTCGGTGAGTAGACAAGGAATAAATTTTACCTGAACCGGATTGATCTTTAGAATTGTCCTGTTAACAGCCGGATTGATCAGTTCCTTTCCATGAACATAGATTTACTTATTTGAAGAATTAAAGATTTTAATTTGATTTGATATGAAAGATGTTTATTGGATTTTGGAGTCTAACTTTTGGGTTTAAGTTGAGAATAAATTACTCTACACTCTAAACAAAGCTCTTTAGATACCGTATCTTGCAGTTTATCTTTGAAAGATAAAGACACCTCAAAGTTGGATTTTCATTGGGCTGTTAGTCCAATTTGTTACTAAATTCTACTAACCATTGTTATTTTTTTAAACCCTAAAACTACCAATTAAATTATATGAGATTACCTAAATACCCTTATGAAAAATATATGAAAAGAAAAAGGTTGGGGTGAGAATGAATTCGTGAAGAGTTGTTAATGAATCTGAGTCTACTGGAGAATGATACTTAGATGAGGTGTTTTAGCCACATTATACGTTAAGGGTATAATGGTATTTCTGATTTTACCACTAACCATTCTAAAGAAACTAGAGTAGTGTCTTTTCAAAGATAAAGTGAAGTGTTAATGTTCCCCTATATTGCGTATGTAAGAGCAATTTGTTCATATATTTTTATACTTTAGTATTTTATATATTAAACCCATTAAACTCCGGAACCGGACAATCTCATTATTAATTAACAACTAGTCTTTATTTTGGGACCCCATTAGTTAATGAGAGGGTTCTGAGGTGGAGTCCTTGAAGATCCAAACTGATAAGGACCATTCTAGGTACCTAAGAGTCTAGATCTTCTATCCATCAGAGTAGAGGTCTGTGCTTTTCTTATCTCTCCACCACATATTAAGAGTGGAGCCGCCTACTTCTGAGGGCTGACAAAATGAATTAGAGGTAGAATTCTACGTGGGTCCCTCCTAATATGAACGTAGAAAGGTATAAAGAAAGCATAAACCTCTACTTATCAGGATAGAAGATCTGAACTTGGTACATAGAACAGTTCCATTTCATATCCCTACCCATATGAAAGATTTCAAGACAGATGATATGGAGAAGCAGGAACAGCGACTTTGTCCATAGATAGCTACGGTTCCCCTAAATGAGAGGTCTGTCATTGTGTTCAATCTTTTTCTCAGAATTAATTTTGCATTCACCCAAAAACAAAAAAAAAAAAAATCCCTTCCTCGAGCAGCAATGTGGTCCCTTCTATACATCTAATGCATTCCCTTTAATGAGGTTAATTAGGCTCATGTGTTCATCCCCTACCCACTGAAATTTCAATTCATTCATACAAGTAAAACGAGTTATGATGGCTCAAAGTTCTGTTTCTGCGTCTCTTTGTTCATCTGCAACGATTGAAATTTCTAAGTGAAAGAGAAACTTCTCTTTCTTGTCCATCTTTGTCTCTGTGTCTGTGAACTGGGCCACCAGCAGCTGGTTTCATGAGGTAAACAACTCACATTAAGAAACATTTAAACCTACCTCACCATTAGAGAATACGAGATGGAGGTGCAAGATCAGATAACAAGGCATGGGCCATTTGACAACAATGTGTTCGTTGTCTATAGTAATTGACTAAACAAGGAGAACCACAAGCCTGGCAACTTCGATCATTCACTGTTCATGACAGATCGGTAGTTTATGAACTGTGCCCACATGTGTGCTACTCTATCCAACGTACTTCACTTAATACATTGTGATCAGCTTGAGGTGCTACTGTTCAATATTTCCAATGTGAGTTACATGTAGAAATTAAAGCTTTTTAATATGAATTTATTGCCTCAATAATTAGTCACAATGAAGGATGCAACAATTGCTATTGCAGAGCTGTGTTTTTATGCCAAGGTAGGAGCATGGGCTCTTTGCCTTTGTCTTCCATCTTCTTTTGTTAATGAAACAAAGATCATGTAAAGATTCTCTACGGTCTTTGATGTTGTTTTCTAATTAGGGTTCCAGAAAAAGCAAAAAAGCTTTGCCATTTGGTGATGGTATTGATGAGGCCCTAGTCATGAAGCAATGACTCCTCCCTTATTGCCGTTGCCCGTACTGAGTTATGGATCGGCTAAGTCTTACCTGCTAAAATGAAGAAGAAGTCAAAAACATCTCACATGCTCAGCATTTAAGACTGATCATCTTATTTCCAAGGTAAACACTTCTACCAGCAGGCCTTCACCTTGTTCAACCACAGAGAGATTGTCTCTTAGTTATAGCTTATGTCGGGTCTTCTAGAAGTTGTGTATCTTAGTTAGAGCCATGTTTAGAACCGTAGAACACTAAGATATGTTGGATGGTGCAGCTTATAGCATCCCTTGTTGAATCATGGATTCCATACTTCATCCTACGTTTGGGTATTTGCATGATGTGATCTGAACTCGTACCTAGACTCACACTGACTTATTTTGGTGGGCAACACAAATGATCTGATTCGGGAGAATTGTGATTGAAGCAGGGGACTTAGGCCAACCCGAATGACCTAATGGATAAGCCCTTTTACCCAATTAATATATTTACTTATGAGGTCATTGTGAGATTTAAGATTTTCACCTTGAGATTTTTGAATGAGAGTTCTTGTAATGTTATTCTGATAGATCTTATTTCATTCTTTTCTTCTTCTGTACATTGAAAAGTTTTTCTTTACTGGTGGACATGGTACACTATGTTGGCATGTGAACTATGTTACGTATGTATATTCGTTTTGTTTTATGCCCATTCTTTTTTTATTGTATACGTTTCTTACACTATTCACCATTGATGGTGAGGTGGAAATCATTTCATAGGCATTTATATCCAACCACATAAACCCTAAAATTTGATTGAAGCCTATGGGGTTTTTTTTTTTTTTTTTTTTTTCAATACACTATGATGGCTGCCAGCTCAAGAGAATGATATAAGCACCTACCTTATGTTCTTGGGTTTCAGACTTCAACAGTTAGTGTGAGTTGACTTGCTTACACCTACACCTGCCACGCTTGCAGAACCATGGAAGATAAGAAGTAAAAAGTCAAACTAAATCCTCTTTCACAACCACGTGGCATTATTAATTTACTGACGTCAAACTTAAACTCAATTTAGAACAAAGGCATGGGCAATTACTGATGAGAAAAGGACCCTGGTTCTTTATTCTCTTTCCCCGAAGTTTCCCCTTTTTTCCCCTTTTTCCCATATAGTTCTAAGTTTAGTTTGCCTCTTAACAGTTCAAATCATAATCTTTAGCTTCTATTTGAAGATCGGAATTCTCGAACCCGAATTTCCAGTTAGGTTTCAGATTGCTTCCCATAAAGAAAAATTTTCCAGCTGGCTGGGTATTAAATTTTTGCAGATCAAAAAATGAACTGTTCTAAGCATGTCACGAAAGATTTTATTTAGAAGTAACAGATTAAACATAATTAATTCATGAAGATGTTACTGTAATTTACAATTATCTGAATGAAAGGACGAATTCTGCTCTCTATTAGGTCACAAAGCAATTTGATCAATCAGTTTTAAGGTCTAGACTCTAGACTAGAAAAGAAAACAAAGGATAAAACAAACAAATACGAAAATTGCAAGCTATGTATCTCAAAAAAAGAAAGAAACACTTCAGAACAACCCAGCAGTATCACGCAGAGACGCCTCCATTAGATCCTCTTCATGATCATGAGCAGCACCTTCACCCAACAGCCATTTCTCAAGCAAAGAAAGAGGGGCTTCGCTTCCAACAACTGGTTTAGTTTCATATTGGAAGAAATTGATCGAATCATCCAGAGACACGGATTGAGAGACATCATCAAACAGTGATTCCAAAGCATCATCAGGTGATACGACATCATTGTTTGCTGCACTTGGAGTACCCTGGCTAGAAGTAGAACCAGTTCCACCAACGTTGTTGCAGGAATTGTGAGTGGTCTCTGAGGTAGTTTTAGAGGATTTTGGGGAATTTTTCATCCACCCTTCAAGCAATCTTGATATATTCTCAGTGCTTGATGCGTATGTTGGTGTTTGAGTTGATTTCATGAGAGAGTAATAGCCATTAGAGGCTTTCAAGTCACACAAACTGCTTGAATTCTCATCCAAGGACAAAGCCTCACATAGAGCTTGTCTAGCCATGTGTATGTCAGTTTGAAGCCTTCTCTCCCACTGACCTTTGGAGATCTGAGAGCCTGAAACCCCATCTCTGTTTTTGCCATCAAGGCCCGTCTGAAGCTTCTTAAGCTTCTTTTTCAAATGGGTATTCCAGTAATTCTTGATATCATTATCTGTTCTTTGAGGAAGGTATGAAGCTATGGCAGCCCATCTGCACCGAAATCAGCACTTTCCCATTAGGAGAGATCACACCCAAAAAAAAAAAGAAAAGAAAAGAAAAGAAAGAAGGAGGAAGATTGATGATGATACACGATGGTATTACCTATTCCCCAGAAGAGCTTGAAGGTGGATGATCATCTTTTCTTCATGATCAGTGAAGTTTCCACGTTTGATCCCTGGCCTTAGGTAGTTAGTCCATCTAAGCCTGCAACTCTTGCTGCATCTAAGCAAACCTGACAAAACCCAAAAGAAGAAAACACAGGTAAGTAACACTAGATCTGAAGAAAGCAGTAAATCCAACAGTGTGCTATAGATGATCTTTTCAGATCCTCTAGACTATTAAATGGGTTGCTTAGATGATCTGATCAACCCATACCGAAACATAATAAACCAAACTTGGAACAAGAAAGATGGAACACTTAGAAAATAAAAATTTGTACCTGTGTTGAAAGGAACAGACCTCCAATTCGCAGGACCATGTTCTTGGATATAAGAAACCAAGACGATATCTTCTTCAGGAGTCCAAGGCCCTTTCTTTACAGCAACTTTATCACAACAAGGTGGTCGACCCATATCACTTGGTAGTTTTTCTTTCTCTGAAGTGCTTTCAGAAGAGCTTTTCCTTCTTCTCTTGCTGTTTTCGTCTGCTAGCTTCTTTCTCTTTGGAACTACACTGGATCTTTCTTCTTCGTTCTTTCTTAGATAAGCCTGAGACAAGCGTCCAAGACAAAGGTATCTTGGTCCCTATATATAGAAGTGACTAATGAGTCATGAAACGCTGACCCCAGAAGAGCAAATGATCGAGGTTCCCCAAGAGTCAAAAAGAGGACAGCAAGCGCATTTACTCATGGGTTTGCAAAAGACAGCAGAGCTGAGGAGCTGAGGCCCCCTCTCTCTCTTCTGTTAACAAAACCGCGTGGCATTCAATGTGTCTGCACCGGCGAAACCCTAATTTTTTACTTACATCAGTATTTACTTCTTTCAGGCTTCCAGGGCCGCTATGATCTATTCGGTGGTGAATCTACCATGTTGTGTCAAGTGGATCTGTGACGTGATAACTCTAACCATTAGATTTTTAAAGAATACCAGAGCCATCTATCTATTAAACTTGAATCATTTTCCATAATGAACTATTATTAGGAAAAGAAGAAAGAGAAACTAACTAGAGGGTAGAGACTTTTATTCAGTTGTTCATAATGGAACTCGTCGTTGGAACTAGCTTCCATCAAGTAGTTGTTTTCTCGGAATTTAAACCCTAAAAACTTGTGAAGCGTGAAGCTTTAAATCATAATGTTTTTGATAATAGAGTGAGTTGTAAATGTATAATTAGCTTTCTTCGATTTGCATTAGCAATTAAACACTGGCCATCGTCTCAAAGCTTTTATCACTAACAGAAGCCATGCATATATTTATTATTTATTATAAAAAAACAAAGAAAGGGCCGTGTTTACAGTCGGGATTCAAATATTAGAATCAACATAGACAAATTATGGAGTTATAATTTATAAAATTAGAGTTTGATGTGAAATGAAAAAGAAATCTTAAAAAAATTTGTGATTTTGTGAGGAAAAATAGGGAATTCTGTTTCAGAACAAAAAACAAGATCTGATTCGAATCGAGTTTTGATCAGTAACCAAACAGGCCCTAAGAGAAGCCATGTATGTACACCTTGGGAACCAATAACGGGAGAAAGAATGCTGAGGGGTTCATGCTTTAAGGATGGTCCCTAATGAAGTGACTCTGAAATGGTAAAAAAATTAAAGCATATAATAGAAGATTCACTACAATTTTTGTAATTTGTATTTAGAATTGTGACATTTGATAGTTAATTATCCAACTGTCACAATTAAAACCCAACTAAGAATTGAATTTAAGAATTTCGCCTCTCCTCTTTTCTTGATTCTTAATTTTACGAATTTATTAAATATAATTCTTAAATCATGTTCTAATTATGAATAACTAACTGTCATATGTCACAATTTTATATACAAATTACAAAAATTGCAAAGGGTGGGACTTATAGATGATGTGAATAATTTTTTACATTTATCTATATATCTTACCATAGTTGTATATCCCTTGCCAAACTAAATTCGTTACTCATTTTTTTCAGTAAAATATTTGGCTATTCTTGAGAACTAATAATACTTCCTCAAGTGACTTGAAAGAAGAGAAAAAATGAACTTTTTCTTTGAAAAAAATATATAGAGTGATTCATAGATGAAGCATAATTTAACCAAAGGTGGTTTTAATTATTGAAAAAACTCATGGGGATGGAATAGTCAAGTTGAGAAGGCATGATCAAGTAAGGGGTGAATTCGACTCTTCAACCGTTAGGGCTATTCATACTGAAGTTTTTATTGTTGTTCACTGATTTTGATTAAAGTTAAATAATTCTCATTCAATACTAGTAGACTATACAAATGTATATTATTAATTCCCAAATACCATTAAAAGTAAAAGTAATTAAAGTCATTAGTGACTTTAAATTAGAATTTACTTTAGATTGGGTTTACCTTTTAGATTTTCACCAAAAATTTCTTGACAATCTCAAAATATTGTTTAAAAAATTCAACTCCTTTATCCTCCCATGTAATGTAATACATCGATAATATTCTATGTATTCCTACTACTAATTAATTAGATTTCTATTGTTACATTTCTCTTACATGTAAAATTGATTCAAAACTTTTTCATCTTATCATATCAATATATTGTTATGCCTAGCGACATCAATGGGTCGAGTGAGATCAAGCTAATAAACAAAATCCTACCCTTGGAACTTAAATCCTAAACTTACATTTACCCACCCAGCCAGGGTTTGAGAACCCAAACTTAAATATTACCTAGTTAGGATTCTACTAAGCCCGTCACCCTGATTTACCCTAATATGATCAAGTTAGCCCTAATTTACCCTGACTCAGCCCTAATTTTCACCTTAAAAACAAAACAATAAACATGAGTGAGTGACAACAAGGAGTTTTAAGCTCTTAGTTTCTTAGTTATACAACATCTTTGCTGGTTTCTTTTGTTTGATTTACTAGTTTTAGACGATAAGAGAGGTTTCACCTTATAATAAATAAATTTCTTTTTTACCAAAAAAAGTGTAGGAAAGGACCAAAGTTGGCCTGAGGGTTAAACTCTGAACTCTTAAGTGTGAAAGCACAAGGGCTTACTTAGTTTATCCATCATGTTGAATTCATGTCGGTTATACTTAATTTCCAAGTCTCCTGAGCTTGTATATGCAAGTGTGAAATGGAGAATATGAACACTTGTAAGGAATGCTGCATAAATTGCCAAGTGCTAGAAAGACAAGTAAGTTAGATTACTTTCACAAGAAGTCAGCTATGCACTTTTGTTTTCTATTATTTGTTATGGCTTTTAGTGCTGGTTTTGCCGGCACCGCCATACATCTTTTCTTGCTCTAGTGACTAGTGAGTGAGGGAACTCCATTTTCATTTGTGCTTATTTTTCATAAGGTCTATGGACCGGGTGGGTATGGTCCCTTTATTCATTCAATACTGAAAATGATAGCAATATAAAACAAAACCAGTTAATGCCTAAAGGAAAAACTGAGAAATTTGCCACCCCACAATGCATTTTCGCATGTTTGGTATCTATCTAGCTAGCTACCTTTTTTTCTTTGAAACTAAAAGCATTTGTCTCCCTTGAATCCATCTATGGAATAGAATCGAAAACAAGAATGCACAATAGATATACATATATGAAATCTGAAAGAATTAATTAATTTGTAATTTTTCCTATGTTACGTGGTTTATTTTGAATTTTTTGGTTTTCTTGGTTCATAAGGGATGGAAGATACCTTACATCTCAATCAATTAATCAGTGACTTGCGAATGCATTTCTACCATATAAGTTCATGGACTACCCCTCCACTCGAAGGTCATTTAATATAAAAGGTATCTTCCATCCTTTATTAGGGTCCATTTCTTAGGTCTACGTACTTCCTTTGGGAGGGGAAAGAAGAAGAAAAAATCGAAAGATACAAGCTTCTAAATTCCATTAGAACACGTATCCATATATTTGGAAGTGACCAATCAAAATGAGCTGTAACACATCCATCAACTAATCAATGCCAGAACCAGATTGTCCCTAATTCTTAAATAAGTTGGGTTCTCTCTTTAAATTATTCTCAGTTCACTCCCCCTTAAAGACTCAAATTGCAAACAAAACTGAAGTACACAAGGCTAATAGTAATGTTAGAACTAGTATAAGTCCTAATAAATAGGTCTCTTAGTAGTATTTCTCCCATGACTAGTTGTAACTCTCGATTTCTTTAAGTACACTAAGTATACCCTAGCAATAGCACTGTTTGGAAATAGAACTTAAGAAGACTATTTTTTTGTTTTTTGGGTAACCAACTGAACAAGACTTATGAGACTGTGATGGAAGAGACAACGGGAATCCTTGGTTTAAAGACTCGGAGAGAAATGCTCTCATTATCAGCTGAGAGGATTTTTCAAATGAGAATGAGAGTTTGGAGATGATACTTCCAAGAAGGATGAGAACCCTGAGAAGTGACAACTCCACACCATATACAGGGTGAAGGTTGGACCAGTGACCACCATCCATTGTGTGGTGTGAAATCATCGTTTTCTCTTTAAGGAACAAGTGATTGCAATGACCCCGATGAATGACTTGGTATAAGCAAAACTTCACCCCTAACCCCTTGGGACATCGAAGTTTTACCTTCTATGTGGAAATGTTGGATTTTTGCTAATTAAGTCATCCATCCGGGTCATTGCAATTATATTTCTTTCTTTTCTTCTTTTTTTTTTTTTTTTTTTTTTTTTTTTTTTTTGGGTTATCATCAAATGAGGCGAATGGACAAGAAAAGGATGTTGGAGGAGGAGACGTGAAAAGATGTGAAGGAACGGAAGTTCAAACTTAAAACATTTTTAGCCTTACTGCCTTTTAAGAGTTATGGGATGGTATTTTATTTTGATTAGTATAGCCCCAAATCAAGAACCTTCTATTTTTAATTTTCTCCTTTCTCATATGCTGGTGAAGTATTGTTTATGAAAAAAAGATGGTACCGTGCTACATGGACCACAACCTCTAGACAAAAAAAATTAATTTTTTAGCTTTATAGTATGTTTATGATCTTGCCCCTTTTGTTCTAACCACAAGGCTTTTTATCACACAAAAAAAAAATTGAGCATACTTCTCTATGACGCTTGACTATTATTTATTTTATGTTATCTTTTTAAAACAACAAATGCCGACTATTAATTGTAATATACGGAAAACTGTTGTCTTGGATTACGAACAAAATTTCTCAAACTGAGAGGGTAAGCTTTTTTAATTTATGAGATAGGCCAACCTCAAGCTCAATTCCTCTCTGATTGTTCTTAAATGAATTGAATCGACATGAGTACGTACGCACTGGTCCTATGACATTCGTTACCTTTAATTGCCTTTATCATTTTCCTTGATTGGCTTTATTTTTACTCTTTGAACTTATGAAAAAAATACAAATATAAATAGATATTAACCCAAAAATAAGTTAAGAATTTAACAATAATTTTTTCTCAATTTCTTTTCAAGTTGAGGGATAGCTCGAACAAGATAAATATTTATCTAGGCCCGTTCTTAGTCCTGATTTAAGGTCATAATATAATATTTGGATCATCACCTCCTTTTAAGATAGAAATCTTGGGGCTGCCAAACTTGCTGTATTGTATGGATGAAAAACATTAAAAATGACATCCACATTTAAGGCATTCATGTGGCACCATGTGATGGTCAGAGATGTAGAGTAACAATCAAAGTGATGATCCTTCCATTGATTGGACCTGTGAGAAACTCTTCCTTGCTCGTGGCATACCACTTTACAGATCTATCAATCTATGTACCTCTACCAACTTCACATGAGAAGAAAAGAAAAAACTCTTCTTCTTCCACCACTTTTTGTATTCAATTCTCTATGTGGGCTTTTCATTCCACCTATCCCATAAAAATTGGATACATTGCTGTCAAAATAATATCATGAAATCAACGATAATTAATGAGAAGATGTGATCTCTCACTATTTTTGAACCACACAATAAATATTAAAAATAAAATTTTACTAAACTCCACGTACCTTTTATTTTATGGTTCAAAATTTTTAAAGGAACACAGTATTCTTCTTTGACAAAGAGTTGATTTGGACTCTTCAAAGAGTCGTTTAAGAAAAATATTATGTTCCCTAGCGACTTGAGTAGTTTTGATCTAAAAAAATTATTCTTCTTCGTCATGTACTAAAATTTGTATGTTTTAATTAGATTAGATCACTCACATCCTAATTATCTCGTAAGATTGCACACTAAACTAAAAACCCAAGTTCCCATTAAGCACCACATCTTAATTAAGGAGATTTTTGTTATGTAATACAAGTGAAAATGGCAATTCAAAGCAAAAAGTGATTTTAAAGAAAGATTATCCACCATTACAAAGAGATCTCATGGTCTGAGAAGGATGGGTCATTGACATTAACTTAGCCTTTCATAATTAATGATTGATCATGACCTTACTGTTAGTCATAATCATATTTAATGCGACCACCTCTTAGGTGCTTGTGTTATCCATGTTTGTTTAGCCAACAAATTTGGTATTGTACTTTTTTGCATTTATTTTGCAATTTCACTAAGTATGATCAGTTAAATCAACTCTTATTGTTATATTAGTAATTTTTCCTTTTTTTCTTTTTTTGGCAATCTAGTGGAGCAGAAATTTAAGAATGAGCATTGATGTTAATGTTTCACTCTAAAAAATGTTTCTTTAGAAGATAAGGGTCGGGTTTGGATTTTGTGTTTGATTGTCTTATTATAAGAGAGAAAGACAATAGCTTAACAAAGTATTATCTCCTATAAAATAATATGATATGATGAATTTAAACCATTCAAATTAAATGATAGTTCTTGAAGAAACTTATCTTTTGCTATGTTACCTTGAGTTGATGGATGTCTTTCTCTTTGCGTACTTTTAATTTAGAATTTGTTTTCTCTCTCTCTTTTTTAAATTTTCTAACTATTTTCATAGAATAAATTATGATCTTGGAATTTTGCACAATTTATAATGACCATGTCTTTCTCCACTAAGTCATCTATATCAAATGGTCATAATGCTCTCCTTACAAATTTACACTTGTTTCAAAGAGGTGGTTGTTATACTCCTTTGTGTCTTTATTGCAAATGTGTCCATGAATCAATTGTTCATATTTTATTTCATTGTCATTTTGTAAAACTTTGTTGGAAGGTCTCTCCCCTTAGGTTGGATATAGATATTTTTCATCACCATGACATTGTGAACTGGTGGAACTTTATTGAATCTCTTTTTCAGCCTATTGGAAATTTAAATTGGGTGCATACTATTTGGAGTGTAGTAGCAGCTTGGTTAATTTGGAAGGCTATGAATGTTTATTTGTTTGAAGGACGTGAACCCAACATAAATACTTTTATTTGGTCTCTAAATGGTCTGCTACAAGATGTTAGTGGATCCTCATATGTTGATTGTTTCCTCAGGCGTATTATTTAGTGAAGTGTATCCACGAATGACAGACATTGATGATATCAATTTTTTTCATGTTTTTTTAGATGGTTCATGGGATACAACAACTTCTCATAGTGGTCGTGGAGAGATTATTAAAACATCCTCTGGGTCTTTTATAGTTGCTCGTATGAAAGCAGGTTGGGCTCTATCTGCATCGCAGGCGGAGCTGTA
Source organism: Hakea prostrata (assembly GCF_041222555.1). Lineage (NCBI taxonomy): Eukaryota > Viridiplantae > Streptophyta > Magnoliopsida > Proteales > Proteaceae > Hakea > Hakea prostrata. The sequence continues at coordinate 9,173,865 of NC_142607.1, forward strand.
AGCAATGTATGACATCCTTCAGATTGCTTTTACTATAGGGGTAAAGAATATCAAGTTTTTTTTTCCTGATTGTCGGGCCGTGGTCTCCAGTTTACATGATGCACCTAGTGCTTTGGATTGGAATTGGTTCAAATTTTGTTCAACTCATTAAGAACTTTTTGTTGGGGTTTAACACTTGTGTAGTAGTACATCTATCGAGAGCAAACAATGTTTCTACCGATTTGTGAGCTAGAGGTGCTCGTTATTTGGGTATTTCTAAAGTTTGGTGGATGCAGCAGCCACTACAAGGCCTTGATCCTTTGTACTTTATTCCTACTAGAAGGATTTCTCCAGACTTGTTTCTTTGAATGAATATCTTTTTCTGTGTGTGGTCAAAAAAGAGATAATTTCAACCCTAAACAATAGTACCTTGCGATGACATTTGCCATATCATATTACCATTACCACAAATAATTGGCCCCTAATGACTGAGTTGAAGTGTTGATGTCCTAAGGCTGGCCTCTCTTTTTCACATCACTTTATGTTTTGAATCTTCCATAAGCTATCAGACTCTTGATGAGAAGAAAAGAGAATGAGAACAAGAGAGACAGTGAAGTAGTTTTCATGTGTTAACTTCACCAATGATAAAGATTACAATGACAACTTGATTTCACAAGAACTAAGATTTTTCTTCTCACCCATTAGCCAATTTTCACCTTTCTAACCTTGGAACGTTGGTAGGCAAACTGAAAGAGGTGGGGGGGGGTCTATTTGAATTTGTTGTCGACAGAGTTAGTTATGTTTATGTTAATGACAAGCAGCAGGAATCAATGAATGAGCATTCACCGAATGGTAGGTGTTTTCAGACACTCGTTCTTCAATGGTCGCCATCTTATGATGACCAGTAGATCATGAAGTTCAAGTGTACAACACCAGCAGGTTTTTTAGAAAACCCTCTCATATACTCTCTCTCTCTCTCTCTCTCATTCATGAATCATATATATATGTATATAATTTCACTACTTGTGAGAGTTCTGGCTACAATTTGCCGTTTAAATGCTATGCCCTGGAGATCTGGTTATTCAATTTATTGGGTTTGCAACTTGGTCGGTTATCTACTCCGACAATATTATCTACTTTTTGGAAGGAGAAAAAAACCAAAATAAAAAGACACCAAAAATTTGGACGAAAAAAAAACCTAAAATGTCGAAAAGAAATTTCAAAAAGAAATGTCAAGAATGGGATTCGAACCCATGCCCTTTCGGACCAGTACCTGAAACTGGCGCCTTAGACCAACTCGGCCATCTTGACTCGATACGTAAATGTCCGCTTCAAAATTAAATAATCGTTTACTTTAAAAGTAAATATTTAATCTTGTAGATGTCCAGCTCCTTGACCGTCTCCACGTAGCCTATGCATGAGAAATTAGGTTTTACCGTTTTAGATAGCCCCCAACTGTAATATTGGGCTGGGCATTTGAGCCCAAAACCTTGACTTCATGTTTTGATTTTCACAATCCTAGCCCTTACAGGCCTTAGCCCACCCAGCTTTTATGGAAACTATTCACTTTTTTACTAGTGACAATGGGTCGGGTTCGGGTTGGGTCAGCCTAGTGACACCAAGGAGATTTGAACTCTTGATCTCTTCCTTATGAAGTGTTAATCTTTGTTAAATGAGCTAATCATCTCTTGTTGTGGTTGATAAAATGCTTGGTTATATTATTCAAACTAAATTTATGTAGAATTCTAGTTTAACTAAATAAACAGAGGTTGGGTACTACCGAGCCATTTCAGGTTGACCCAACGACTAAACCCGAATCTTACCCGACCCTGATCAGGTCTACTTATTTTGTAAATCAATTTATTCAGGTTAAAATTAGGGCTAGGCTTAGAGAAAATTTGGGTGGAAAGGTTTTTATTGACACCCTTAAATTGGATCTTTTATTGATTAGTCGACATCAATCAATCACTCAAACTCTTTCTTTCAGCCATGCAATCAAATTAAATGATCTAAACAATTTTCCATGAGTTAGAAGTGAAAAGTACAGTAGGAGGGGATACTAAGAAAGGAAAATTATGGAAAGTTAGGATATATATATATATATATGGGAGGTGTGGAACGATGGAGTTTTGAATCAAAGAACTTTGTAGTTTTTTTTTTTTCCGGACAAAGACGGGGCTAAACAACCCAAAGGAACAAACAGAAAACTTAACTTAAACAAGACTCTCTATCCACCATGAGAATTCCTTCTAACCCAGCTGGAGGATTTGGGAAGAAAGCCCATGGGTCTAAGGGACAAAGTTGCACCCTAGACATCCAATCAGCAGCTTTGTTTGCTTCTATACCAAGATGAACAAACATCACCCTTCCATTAACGCTTGAAAAGGTTTTTATTTCCTCAATGAGGCGAACAATACTCCCTTATGCATGCTTACAAGAGTCGAGGAGAGCAACAGCTTCCTTAGAATCAGATTCGACTACGACCATACACTTACATAAAAAACGACTACGATCATACTAGAAGCACATTACGTCTACATTCGACTTCACTTGCATCAGAAAGGCTTTACCTACTCTCCGGTGTGAAAAGTGATTTTTTTATTTATTTCCTAATTAAAAAAACAGATGCTTTCCCTTTCACTACAAACAGCTGCATCTTTGTATTTGAGGAAATTTTCAGCAATACCTTTTGAGTTAGCCTTTTAAAATTAGTGTCGCCCCTTGAGTTATCCAATTTATTAATATGATCCCCTATAGGTGAAAATATTTAAAAAACACCTCATTACCGTTAAGAAATCATAATTAAGTGCTTGAATAACTTTAAAAAAAAAAAAAAAAAAAAAAAAAAAAATCCATGCTAGACTTGTTTCTTCATTTTCCTCTACCATCTATGATTTCTTCCTATTTGAATCCTAAATTATCATAAAGTTTAAAAGATGTGTGGTTCACGGATTGTATTCTTAAACTTAAGATGTTAAGACAGTATCAAAAATAAATATATAAAAACTAACTAAGACTAATGGTGCAACTTGTAAATAATAAAGAGTCACCCTAGAGGGTGAGACTGAAAATTATCCCCTATATTTAAGAACAAATTTTTGGCTTAACTCATACTAGTCAAACTTTGGTTTTCTCAACTTTATTTTACGCAGACACTTCATTAAAAAATTTAAAACAACTTTTTGGTAGAACATTAGAAAATTCAAATACCTTTCTTAATGAAAATAATGTTTCGTGGAAAATAATTTTATATTAACATTTCTTTGGTAATGAAATTTTATATTAACATTGACACATAGAATACATATACTTCAACGGACCATTGATTTTGATTTATAATTATTATTGATCTTGTAGTAAAGGAAAGAATATTTTGCATCACTTGAAAGCATTTTTCCAACAAACATCACCATTTATCATTTTTCTTTTCTTTTTTCTTTCGGGTTTTACAAGAGTTGGTCCCAGAATTTCCATTTTAGAGGGAGAAAGAGAGCTAGGCCGTCGATTTAAAATTAAAAAAAAATTAAAAAAAAGTATTTATGTGAAAATGTTTCTTTCGAGAGAGGGAAAGAGAGAACATTCAACATTCAAATTTTTATTTAACTTTTTTAGAAAATTACGTTTTCTTACCTTATGAATTTAAGTTGCCTTGGACTATAGGTCTAAAATATTGTCATCTATGTGGAAGCTTTAATATCACTACTAATGGAATGGCAAGACGTCTACGACGTGGGAAAATCTATCATTTTTCTATCCAGATCCCCCTTTGAAAAGTGCAAAGATCCAAATGACAAACAACCAGCAATTTTAGTAGTTTAGTCCTCTGGATTCTCAAAACCAGTTTATATAACCAACAAAAAAAAATTAGAACTATAATGTCAATACAATGTTACAAATTGCAATCCCAAGCCCAACCCTATATATTCTAATCTAAACTCAATCCCGCCCTGACTCTTATTCAGGGCCAATGATTATTGTCTATGACCCTAAGTGCTATAGGGCCAAGTCAAGTCTATTTCCGCCCTAATTGGCTTTGATTGGCCATATCCTTGGACTTAGCCCTGATTGGCCCTCTACTTGGCCCTATCACTGGTCTTGATTGACCTTATCCTTGTCCCTAGTCCTAATTCATTGAGATCAAGCACCAGAGACAAAATTAGGATTATAATTAGGGCCAAAATCAGGGCAAAAATCAGGGATGGGTTAAGATAGGCCTAACGGGTCAAAGAGAAATACAAGCCTACCTTAGAATTTTTTCGCCCTAACCTGCCCTCAGGGTCAAAATCTTGAGGCCAAGCCTTATTTGGGCTGAAGGCAGGGTTAGAGGCGGGTAAAGACCAAACTTGTAACCTAGATCACAATTCTAAATGATTAAAAAAGATGACGAAAAAGGAAAAAAGAAAAAATAAACTAAAGAATAATACGGACAATTGGGATTTTTTTTTTCCCTTGATGTTTCTTTCTCCTTCCTTTAATTAAACTAATTAAGAAAATTGCATGATTATCCAAAAATAGGTTTGAGCCAAATTGCCCATTCAGTATTTCTTTAGCCAAGTTTTCAAGAGAAAAAATCATATTAAAAAAACTACCTAACAGAGTGGCCCTCCTTCACCCAGAGGTGGTTTCAGTTTTATTTTGGTAGAACCAGAGGTGGTTTCAGTTGCGAGAAGGCTTACTTACCTGTGGAAGACCTACAGCTTGGTATAGTCATCATTGATTGAAGCCATTGAGTGTTTTTTTTGGTGATTCAGTAGAGTTTTTCTATTTTTTTAATCAACAGAGGTAAGAATTGGGTGGTTTCTCCCATTCCACGTTACTAAATGTGTGTTTTTGATAACTCGACTTTTTGCTTACACTATCTTAAAAGTCGAATCATGTAGTATTTGTAGATATAATATGCTCTAGGTTGATGGTAGGGGTGTCAATTTGTAGTCTCGAACCGTTAAAATCGAATCGCACCGGCCCATTATAGTCCGAACCAAACCTTAATTGGCTATGTTTGGGCTGAGAGTAGCTGAACCCACACCAACCCGAAACCGAACCGCAACTCATTATAGTCTGTTTTGTAATTTTACATTAAATAGTATTTGAATCATTATATTACCACTAAGTAGTTGGTATAGACAATTAAAAAAAATTAAACATGAATTCAAAGATCAAATAGTTATTCCACTACTTAAATATCTAGTTTCTTAATTTCTATAGGATGAGTGGATTTTTTTAATGGAAATTAACCAATAGCAACTTTGTTTTCCATTGAATTTTGACTTTTGTTGGAGGATGCTCACTTATTTCTTTTTATTCTTTTTCTTGCACACCATAAACCATTAATCAACCCGAATCTAAATTGTTAATTCAAACCGTTAATTAGCCCGAACCCAAACCGGTCCGAAACCGTTATGTTTGGACTAGGTGTTTTCAACCCAAAACCGCACCGTTGACACCCCGAAAAATATGCTTCTTCGCTATGATCAATACCTTTTAGCGAAAGGATCGCAGATTCCACTATGACAATATCGTAATAACAAAAATAAAACCTTGAATGTAATCTTGGCATATTTGGTAAGCCAATGTTGAACAACAACTAACTGGAGGCAGTTAGGTCCCTTTCTGTACCTGTAATTTGGTCCTTTGTGCCCATTGTGTTGTTGAGGCGTTCCATCCATGCAAAACACATCATTGAATCATGACCAAAATCTGATTTGGAAGAATAATTAATCGTAAGTTTTTCGAAAAAATTCTATTTATGTATTATTTGTATTTTGTATTTTATTATTATTATTATTATTATTATTTTGAGAAACTGTAGCCCCCCGAAAACGAACGGGCTGAAACAGAGAATCTCCCAACAGTTAACTTCTCCAAAAAATATATAAAATATGACTCCGGAATTCTAAGCAATCGAAAAATTCTGCCATTTCCAAGTAGCTGAAGGGTTCGTTTCTACTTTCGCTTGATTTCTTCTGTGTAATCTCAGCAGGTAGGTCAGTTCTCAATCTCAGTTCTTCATGAATCTCATTTTCTTTACGGGTAGAAAGTCCATTACCATCACCGAGAAATGCTAAACAGTAGATGTGAAGTTTCATGAAGAAATCTTCATTCCTTGCTTCAGATTCAAGAAGCCACATTGATTGAATTGGTAGCAACTCTGGATGATCTTCACTTTCAAAACCCACTTCGATGGCGATTAGAGGACATGTTAATGAGTTTCTGGTCGTGAAAATGATGCCTTTCCTTTATTTTCTCTGGGTTTCTATGAGTGACTTCTTGCTTCATCTGATGAAACTCTTAACCAGATACGCTTTCAGGTAAGCATAGTATTTATTCTTTAATTGGTAGGTCTGAATTTCTTCTATTCTTGGCTCCTGATTAATTTATTTATGTTGCAGATTTAATGAAGACCAAGTTTATAAGAAAGATGATTCGAATTGCTCCACTGTCCTCAAACCTGCAATTTCCATATGGGAATCTGATGAACCAGAAGAAAAAGATATCCCGAAGTTCTCTTTTAAGTTTCAGCATCAAGATCTTCAAACTCAGGGAGGTAATGAAGAATCTGAGGGCTCTTTAGCCTCACCCACCACAAGCACTAGAAAGTATCAATTCTTATCGGGGAAGGATTTCTGCGGATTCTTGGAAGAACCAGAGGTTCTCAGCTTCACTGTGAAGGAATTATATGCGGATTCGAATTATGAGTCTTTCAGCATCAAGGAGATCATCGATGAGGGTTTTGTATCAGAAAATTCTCTTCTGCAACTTGATCCAGTGGCGACAACAGTCCGGGAAGAAAGAGTAGAGGATGAAACCACCGATTTTCAATCTGAATCGATTGAAGAGTTCTCATTTGAGAATCATTCACTCAATCCAAAAGAAGGGCTCTTGTTTGATAGTTTACTAGAGAAGCTATCTCAAACTAAAATTGGTTCTGAAGAAGAGAACGTAGAAATGTTTGCAGAAATCCAATTTCCCCAAGAGACAAGTTTAGAGAATTCAACAATCATTGAGCAATCTACGCCTGAAAACCCAATCACGGACAAATCAGAAGAAGCAATGGATGATGGTGGTGGTTCAGGAACAAATGAAGAAGCCAATGGGAAGAATCTGCAGATATTAAAGGTGCCAGAACATGAAGAGAAAGATGAACTGGAAAAACAGTGTGAACACCAGAATCTGATTGCGCAGTTGAAGATGGAACTGAGGAAGCTGAGAGTATCAGAACTTCCTACCATAATTGAAGAATCTGAGTCTCCAAATGTGATGGAAGACGTGAAACCATGGAAACAAGATGAGAAGATCTTTCATGAGGATCAAATGGACAAGTTGAACAAGTTCTACATGAGCTACGCAGAGCAAATGCGCACACTGGACATTTTCAATTACCAGAAGATGTATGCAATCGGTAAGAGCTTCCTCTAATTTTTTTTTTCTTTTCTTTTCTTTTTTTTTTTTTTTTTTTTTTTTTTTGTTTTTTTTGTTTTTTTTTTTTTGTTTTTTGTTTTTGTTTTTTTGTTTTTTGGGAAGTTGGGGTTAGGGCTGTTAGGAATGTGGGATGTGATTTCTTTTTCAGCATTAGGTGTGATTTCATATCAGGTGACACAATTAGAAAAAGGAAAAAGGAAAAATAATAATAAAATAATTGTAAATACATTATTTTGGTAGAATAAGGATATTTGTGTTGTGTATATAGGAGGATTCAAATTCAGACCAATCCCAAGGAGATTCAAATTCAGACCAATCCCCTAAGGTTAGGAGTGTCAACGGGCCGGGTTGGACAGAGCCGCCCTCAAACCCTAGCCCGACCCTAAAAAATGAAATGGAATCCAAGCCCAGGCTCTCCAAGTTGATTGACACTAACTTTAGCATCTAACCAGCGTTACACTTATAACAATTAAGTTGTACTTCCAATAAATATATGTCCATGTATAATTTGAATAATTAAACTTACATAGGGTCAGGCTGGCCCAAGGGTTGAACTCGAGCCGGACCCTAACAAGGTCAAGTGTTTAGTAACCCTAACCCGCCCTTCGAATTGAATCGGGCTAGGTCAAGTGAACTTTATTCACATCCCTAGTTAGGGTTCATTTCATTCCATTAAAGTTCATAAATATAAAGATTAATAATTTTTTTTCCTTCCTCTTGTTAGATTAATTTTTATAATTACCTCTCAATTTTTAACATAAATAAAATAAATCAGTGGAAAAAAATATTAGAAAAGGAAACCAATTTGAAAATTAGAGAAATGAAAAAATGAGGTTCAAGTCCATGGCAATTGAATTAAATAATCATTGATACTTAACTTAAATATTTTTTAATTGACATTAGTGCTTTCTTGTGTGTATTTCTTAATCAACGGTGAATGTATTATCTCAATGAAAGCATCTTAGTAGTGCATGATGGGTAACCTAGCTATTTGCGTCTTGATTATTTCCTTCTAGGCTAAGATTAATCCTTTTATCACACCATGATTTGACCACGGATTAAAGTTTCATTAATCTTATAATTCATGATTATGGTTAAACTATCATGATTCATTTTACCTTTTTTCTATTATTTAATAAACACTAAATCTTTAACATCAAAAAACTGCTTAGTTGGTAGCAACCAATGCCTATTAAAGAATAAGTCATGGGTTCAATTGTCTCTGGTGCTATCTTGAAGGTGTAGCCGATATACACATAAACTGACCCAAATAAACTCAGATTAAAAAAAAAAAATAAAAAAAAAAAAAATAAAAACCCACTTTTATCCTAGTGTCCATACATGTATAGCTTTAAAACTAAAGTAATATAAAAGAATATTGAATGCTTATTAGTTACACATAAAACAAGTTAGAGTGACTATGGTCATCACCAAATAAAGTAATGCTTTTTCTTGATAAATAGGTTACTTATAAATAATCCAAAAAGATGGAAAGCCTTTCCATAGTAATTTTTTTTATAAATTATGTATTATAATATGATTAATAATTTCAAGGAGACAAGAGGGGGAAAAATCTTTTTATCCTTGAATGGATAAATAAATTTTCAAGGATTTAGGTGAATGCACAAAAATACTAAACCTATGCTTGTATGGTCCAATGTTGCTTTCTATGCTTATCATGCTTTCATATCTTACCAGAACAAAGAAGTTTAACACGCTTTGACAATAAGTTCATATAAAGTGTTATAAAAAGCAACAAAAAATAAAAATAACATTTTGCATTTGGTGTTCAAAAAATTAAGAACTACAATGATGTTTTTTATGACCAAAATGTCCTTATGTCTTTTTCAAGTTTTTTAGTAAAATTATTCTAATACCAAACTAATGTTACCTCGTACTTGTATTTACAATCTATGTAATTTTTTTTCTTTTCTTCATCTGCATCCTTGATCTTTTATAATTTCAAGGAGAAGGTAAATGCTATTTGATAAAAATTGATTTGCGTCAAATCTCAGGGAATTTCAATGAAAATTACCCTGTAAATTTTAACTTCACTTAATAGAAAATTTGTCAAAATTACAAGGCAGGTAACTCCAAATAAAAAAATATTAAATGTGACATGCAGTGATAAATCTTAATCACTTTCTTGGTATTCATAGATGATCTAAATTTCCAGACTTGCTTCTTTTTTTTTCTTTTTTTTTCTTTGAACTTTATATTTATGTAGGTTTCCTCCAGTCGAAAGACCCGCAAGACTCAATTTCCAATCAAAAGTCTTCCAATCCAGCAATCTCAAGCATCCTGTCTCAGAATTTCTGGATCAGCAAATTCAAAAGAACTAAATTAAACCCAACCATTAAGTTCATTGGCGAGTTGTTAAGCGATTTGGAGATGGTTTACGTGGGACAGATGTGCCTCTCTTGGGAAATCCTCCACTGGCAGTACATCAAGGCCCAAGAATTGCAGGAATCTAACACTGCTAGCATCCATAGATACAATCGTGTTGCAGGTCAGTTTCAACAGTTTCAAGTACTCACCCAAAGATTCTTGGAGTATGAAGCTTTCCAAGGACCCAGGGTTCAAAACTATGTCAAGAATCGATGTGTTCTTCGGAACCTTATTCAAGTTCCAGTGATAAAAGGTAATAAATCTATAACTTCTTCTTATTATTTTTTTGGTAGAATCTGTAACTTATACTTAGAAGTTAGTTTTTGGGGTTGTATATATCTTGTATTTTGCATGTTCATATAATTGAAGTCTAGTTGTTTTCATAATTGAAATGGGTTTTGAGTCAATTAATAGTACCTGGTAGAATTGTATTATAAGGGGTTTTGAGTTTCTTTACGAATAGTCTTTGTAAAATAACCTAAGAAACAAAGCAAACAAAAGAACAGTACTGAGGTTTTCATAAAATAGTGAAATCTTTTATTCTCTCTGATAGATATAAACAATTCTATCTATCTAGTGTGAGTGTGTTTTATGTGTGTTCTTCATGATTGTGCATCCATCTCCAACCCTAGTGTCGTCAAATGTCTTAATACATTCATGTCTTTACTGAAACTGTGATAAATTGATTTTGTAGAGGATCCTAAAGATGAAGATGGAATTACAATTGCAATGCTAGTGGAGATCATTGAGCAGTCAATGCAGATATTCTGGGATTTTGTTCGAGCTGATAAGGAAGAAGCCAACATGATTTTAAAGGGCCTTTGGAGATCTCAGGTTGAACTCAAAAACCCTGCGGATTTGGATCTTTTGACAGAAATACGAGCAAATATTCAAAAGGTCAGCTTTAATATTCTGGGAGTTCATTCGAGCAGGTATATTTCCTGGTTGGGTTTAATCTTAAAAATAATGAAAATAATTATGTTATATGGCAGAAGGAGAAGAAGCTAAAAGACATTTTGAGAACTGGAAACTGCATAGTTAAGAGATTCCAGAAGAGGCAAAGGGACAGTTCAGACGTGATATTGTTATTCTCTCAGGTTGACATGAAGCTAATAACTAGGGTTGTGAACATGTCAAGAGTAACAAGTGAACAACTGGCTTGGTGTCAAAAGAAATTAAACAAGCTTAATTTTGTAGATAGGAAGATTCATAGAGAACCCTCGTTCTTGCTATTTCCATGTTGAGGTTGTTTCTGTGTGGATCAACTGGAAAAACAACTAATCCTCAAATATGATGTTCTTAGTTGTCTGTCTCTTCTTCTCATAAGAAAATAAAAATCTCACTGTCTTCTTTTATATTTATGATTCTGTTCATCACTTCATTGTTTAGCAATGTTTTAAAAGGGTTAATTTTATTTGTGGTATTTTCTAAAACAACACGTTATTTAAATTTTTTAGTAACTTATGCAATGTTGATTACAAATTATCAAGAAATTTTCATTTCTTTTCTTTTAATGGGTTTGCAACCAAATTGAGTACATGCAAGAAGTGAAGAGATACACTCTAATGGAGATATTGCTCGCTGTATTGGATTTTCAAATGCAAATTTATCTTCAAATAAAGAAAAATTTTAACCTAACTATCTTGATACAATATTTTGTCACACAATTGAACTTCTGGGATTGGCAAAACATGCTTATTATTCATTTCCCTCTATTAGTTTCATTTTTCAATTAAAAGTCTTATGAGGGTGACATTTTGTTAAAGACAAGCAGCTTAGATAGCTTATGAAAGCGAAAAAATTGATTAATTCCACCTAAGAAGACTGATTAAGAACAAAAAGAATTTTAATGGTTGATTACATTATTGGAAAGCTAGGATAGTTCTAGGCCCATGCTGAAATTAATCGGACCTAGTTGGAACTAGATGGATATCGTGAATAAAAATTATTCATGGTTGTGATTCTTCCTTTTGTTTTTATTTTGTACTAGTTTATGTTGATCTCCTTGCATGAATGTTTTACTCGACTTAGTAGTCATTTTTTTCCTCTCAATTTTGAATTGAAAGAATTATGAAAAATTCGAACGCAACTTGTTTTTATTTCCAGTTGGTTTGCTCCAATTTCCCAATTAACCTTCCATTTGAGCTCCCTCATCACTCAATTTCTTACTTCACATTAAAAGAAACTGCAAATAGATTAGTGAGACAAATAACAAATATTTCGAGTAACGAATTGTTATAAACAAACATCATGCTAATAACATTTATTGGTTTCTTGACATTTATTGGTTTCTTGTATTTATCATTCATGGTAAACGCATTACTGGAGAAAAACTCATTTTGGGGTTGGATTTATAGTTTAATTAGTTAAATAAGTTGCCTAACTGGGTTGATTCTGTTTTGTTTAAGATGGGCCAAATTTTACTGTGGTGTTCGAGTTGGTTTTTTTAGGGAAGGAATTTTTGTTCCTTAATATTCATGATCCATAAGCAGGGGTGGACCCACTAAGGGGGGGTCCGGATTTTTTTAAAATTTTATTAATTCTTTTAATTCTTGGATTTTTTATATTAATTTCTTTCATTTTTTTTTTTTTTTTTTTTCTTTTCTCACATGTGAAATGTCATTATTTGGCCCCCTTCTCCAATATTGAGAACAATTTTTAAGTAAAATAATGGTATATAAAAATCAACTCTAGTTAAAAACTAACTCTTCAATTTCTATTTATTCTCCCCACTCTTTTCTCTCACATCTTTTCTTCCTATTTATTCTCATCTCTTTCTATAAATGTGGATTAAAGAAAATTTTTGAAAAAAAAATCTTATTAAATATTCAAAATGTCATTTACAATTAGAAACTTACTCCTCCATCCCTATTTATTCTCTCATATCTCTTTTCTCCTTTCCCCTCTTCTTTTCTTCTTTTTTTTTTTTTCCTTCTATTTACCTATTTACTCTCTTCTATTTCTTTCTTCCATTTTAATAAGCGTCGGTTAAAGATAATTTTGAAAAAAAAACTTCCCCACAATTAGGTATTCTTTTTCTTTCTCAATTTATTTATTGTTTCTTTTTCTTTTTTTTTCTTTTTTTATATATTTTATTTGATTTTATATTCTTTGTTTCTTTATTTCGTCTATAATTTTTGCTATTTGATTTTATATTGTAAATAAAATATCTATAGTTAGTAAGGTAACTAAATACCATTGGGCCAAAAGTGGTATATTAAAGTGATTAAATACCCAACTTCCCTAGAAGAGGTCTTGGGTTTGTTTTTGCACTCATTCGACAGCATTAATATAAAGCTCCCCCTGAGGTAGTAAATCCTACTAAAAAAATCCTAGCTTAGTGGTTTTTTTTTTTTTTTTTTTTTAAATAATTTTTTAGTTTCCCATGAGATAGTAAGTCTAAGAATATTTTGGATCTACTGTTAAACCTTTTTAATCCAAAAAATCATCCATATTGTTATTCTTATGTTATACCTGACGTGCTTGAACCACCATTAGTTACCATAGTAATTAACATCCTAAACTGCTGTAACTGTTCTAGTTAATTTCTAGTTAGAATCAAAGACCAAATTATTTGAGTGGGTGAAGAAATTCTCCTTTCACCTATTTTCTTCGTTTTACCATTATACAATATCTCAGAAGTCCGAATCATAGAATATGATAGACTTCATTGGAACTATAGTTTTTGAATAAAAATATTATTTTTTTTATTTCAGTTTTCAAATTTAAGTAGGATTTCTTTTTCAACTGCAGAGACATGGGATGAATTTAATTTCTGATTTCCCTTTTTCCTTCTAAGAAAGTACCGTTTAGCATAGCATGCATTGCTTGAGAGTTCAGACTGATCATCCCCCTCTCCCTCCACTACTTTGTTAACCCTCTGTTCAATAATTCTTTTTTCTCCAAGCATAACAAAGACTATGGAAGTGCATAGGAGAATGACTGTTGGAGCTGCTCTTCTTAAAGGTTGTTGAGAACAATCCCTGAATATGCACAACGGAAGCAAAGAAATAGCAGAAAGAACACAAGGATTTTTACTTGGTTAGGATCAATGATCCTACATCCAAGGCTAAGGCATAGGACTCATTATTAATCTTCCACTAATATTATCAAAACCAAGAGGTACAAATACATGAGTTTACAAGCTTAAACAACTCTCTTAAACATCTAATCTCTCAAGATCATTACCAAAAAATATCACTACACAAGATTTGTACTCATTTAACTATAGAAGAACCAAATCAAACAATGATGAGCACATTTATGTGTGAAATCTTAAGGCATAAAGCAAATATTTTGAATTTTAGATATGAAACATGCAATTTTACATGTCAAGAGGCTTATTCAAATTCTCAAGTGCGAAAATGGGTTTGATCTGGAGCATGATGGGCTAGAAATGTGATTGTTGGCTAACTCCAAAACATTTAGAAATAAAGAAGAAGATGGAGAAAAAGTATCATATTCAGAGAAGAAAAGGGAAAAATGATGTTTTTGAGTGTCTTAGTCCAGTTACGATTAAACCCTTAATCGAATGGTCATCCGGTGTCCAATCTAGCTGATTTTTTGAGGAGAGCTTCACAACTTCTTGATCCTCATATCCAACGGTGGAAGTGCGCATTTGATCTCTCTAAGTCAGTCTAATTAATACGCCAAAACCCTCCTTGGTTGAGTAAGATAAGAACTCTGAGTTTGATTCAAATTCTGCCAAGAATCATATCCCATGTAACCTCTATAAAAGGAGAGCATACTCAAGCAAGGAAAAATATTTTTCAAAGCTTAGAAACAACATACTTTCTTTTCTCTTTAGTTTATTTGAGATTTCTCTAATTTTCTTTGATTGCTTTTATGATATTTTAATTTCTAGTTTGAATTTTTATTTAATTTTTCTATGTAATACAATTTCAAGTTGAAGGATTCATTTTTTATAGGTCTAGCAATTGCAGCTCTAGATCATGATTGTTAGAGTTGTTAAGATTTCTATCCTTCGTTCAAATATAAAACCGTAAGGTTATTTTTGAGGTTTTTGATAAAACAAAGATATCATGTTATCAATTATTTATTATGTGTAGTACTTTTAATTTTATTTTCCAGTCACCACCTGTTGGGTAAATTACCAGGTGGACTTAACCAAGAGGTGAGATATGCAGGGCGAGAAGGGTAGTGTAGTCCTTATCATGGGTAAGCAATAAAAAAAATATAGATTGGGCACTCCGGCAGTTTGTCCATCGTTTTTCATATTTTTTTAAAGACAAATAGAATTTAACATAGCTACCAAACATATAAAAAATAGGAATGAAAATTGAAACCAAGAGGCCCAAAAATAATGCAAAATAATATTTTTGCCTAAAATTTTTTTATATTGACATTAATATGAGAGATTACATTTGACTAAAGACATTAATATTGACTTATTTAACGGATGCTAAGCTCTTATAACCGTAAATTTTGGTTTATTATTATTGATATTATTGATTTATCAAAAGAAAAAATATTTATTAACCAACGGGGTTGGTCCAAGTGGTAAGCAGCTTGGTTTACTTAAGTAAGGTTCCGGTATCGAATCTTTGTGGATGCAAAAAATCCCCTGGGAGATTCACTCACCACACCAAGTGTGCAACGTGGGTCGAACCACCGGTTTGTAAACCGGGGTAGGGGCAAAAAAAAAAAAAATCTTTCAAGAGAGGGAAAGAGAAAATTTTCAAAATTCTTATTTAAAATTTTTGAAAAAGTTACGTTCTCACATCTCATGAATTTATATGATCTTGAACTATGGATGTGCATGTGAAGTATTGGCCAAATAATCCCACAATATTAGATGATTTAAATTTTCACCTTTGAATTTAATAAATTTTAGTCTAATTCCACACTCTTGTGACTTCTGTGGATCCCATGAAAAGTATAAGAGAAATTTTAAATATTTGTTTTTTTATTCCTACTTTATATATTTCAAAAAATACAAAAATGTGGCACTATTATTTTTTCCACCCATCCTTTTTCAAGATTCCACTAAATAAGAAACACTTTTTGGAAAAGTATGGGATACAATAAAAGTGAAACCTCTATTTGAAATTTTTTTCACAAAATCTTTCTATTTTCTTTTTTATTCCCTCACTTTACTACATATGGATTCCACATGTTTATTTTTCTCACTTTAGTTTTACAACCAAACAGTGTTTTATTAAATTAATTCAAAAAATTACATGATTATCCAAAAATAGGTTTCAACCAAATTGCTCATTCAGTACTTCTTTAGCCAAAAATAGGCTTTTACTTATTTCTTTTAAATAAGCACAATAGAGAATGAGAATTGATACAAAGAAGAGCCTCAGTACTTTCCAAAGTTTTCAACGGAAAAATTCATACTAGAAAAACAACCTTACATAGTGTGTCCCTCCTTCACCCTGATGTAGTTTGAGTTGAGTTGACTTGAGACAAGGGTTACTGACCTGTTGAGGATCTACTACTTGAAGGCATACATAGTTTTCTGGCAATACCTAAGAAGAATGTTTCCATTCTTTCTAAACTTCATGGTAGGTTAATTTTATGATCTCTTGACTGGTTTTTCGAAGTTGTTTATTCTTTTTTTTTTTTTTGGTAGGAAAGTTGTTTATTCCATTATATTCATTAATCCACAATTGAGCAAGGATCGTTTAAAAAACAATTAAGAAAAAAAAAATACAACCCTAGTTGTTTTTCTATTCCTTTATAAATAAGTGCACGTGTTGGTGCAATTTCACCTTGAAGTTGCGTTGGTATACCAAGGTTTTCTTTGCACCAACCCCGGTTTTCTTTCATTACCTGGCTGGCGATTAAAGGAAGATTACAAACAAAATCATGTCTTTTTAACATGGGACTTACAGAAGATCTTCGCTGCCCACTGTGTGATTCAACGCCTGAAACAGAGGATCATCTCTTCTTTAATTGCTCTGTTTCCGCTTGGATCTAGCGCGTTGTCTTGCGATTGAATGGGTTTAATCGTGCTCCTCTTTCATCACTATCGGATGAACTTCAGTGGCTCCATTCTCACTATCTAGGTGACTCTCTTATGATGCAGGTTCATAAGTTCAGTTTTATAGCCTGTGTGATGCTGAATCTCGTATTGGGTGACACCCAAAGTCGTTTTTCTCATCTAGTCCAACGCGTGGAGGATTCTCCCAGTCATTGCTCTTTCTTCTCAAATTGGCGAATTATTGTTAACTATGCTCTCTCGGCTGAATTGCGTCTTTGCTGGTCTAAACCTCCATCTCACTGGGTTGCAATTAATTGTGACGGTTGAGTTCGCTCGCCCACCTCTGGTTCATATCACGGGGGATATGGAGCAATTGGAAGAAATTAAGCTGCTGAGGTTCTCTTTGCTATAGCAGGTGGATGTCTTTCACCTAGTGTCATACGTATGGAATTGACAGCAATTAGACTGGGTAAGTGATACGCACGTCATTGAGGTTATTCCTATGTCGAGATTCGCAGTGATTCCACTCTAGCAATCCAGCAAATTGTTCAACCTAGTGAAGCATTATGGTCAACTTGTGATATTTTAGAGGATATTTGGGGAATGCAACCTATGTTTCGCCATTGTGTCTTCATACATCATCTGAGGGAGGTTAATGCAGCCTCTGATTTTTTGGCTAGTTTGGTTTCAAACGAGGATGAAGTAGAACTTCATGTTGAACATTTGCCAAACCGGCTCTCGGTTATTATCAAGCAAGACCGGAATGGCCACAATTACTTTCGTTCCTAGTTTCTATGTAATATTTATATCTTAGTATTAATATAAAGCACCTATTTAACCGAAAAAAAAAAAAAAAGGTTTCTAACTAACCCAAGAAAATTGAGAATTTTCAACTTGTTGTGGATTCTATCTACCTCAACATATCAATAACTTTGACGCCTTTAGAGAGAACACAACTCAAACTCGTGAGGTTTCTTATTGGCGAAATTGTATCGTCACTACACTAAGATTGTAGAAGAAAAACAAAACTTATCTATGATATCTAAGATAAAATTGATAAAATGTAAATTGTCATTCATGTGTTGAGTGTTGTTTACAATGAACTTACATTACTACTTATAGAAAACTAGAATAACCACCTCCAGAAACTACTCCTGCGATAATCTTTTATTATTTTGAAAATAAAAATAATTTAAAATTCAACTCACCAACTTACTAGAAATTACTACCATAACTGGATTTGAGTTTTGGGCTACTATGGACAAGTCCATTTTTGTCATAAGTTAACACTAATTTAGCCCAATCTTTTGGTTTGCTTTGTTTTAGAACCAAGTTTATCATTACTGCTACTTTCCTGATAGGACTACATGCAATGCCTTTGAGGGCTGCAACTTTGTCATTATTTCCCTTTCATTTGATGCAAACGCATGTGTACCGAATCATGATGATCAATAGAAAATTCTAGTTGCTGTATTTTTTATTCTTTTAACAATATATATCTATGACTTCAGAAGTCTAAGCAATCAAAAAATGACTTCAGAAGTCTTAAGCAATCAAAAAATTCCGCCATTTCCAAGTAGCTGAGAGGTTCCTTTCTCCCCTTAGCTCAATTTCTTCTTCTGTGTAATCTCAGCAGGTAGGTAGGTACGTTATTCAATCTTTGGTCTTCAAAAATCTCATTTTCTTTACCGGTAGAAAGTACACTACCTTCACGAAGAAATCCTAACAATAGAAGTGAAGTTTATGAACAATCTTCAATTCTTGCTTCAGACTCAAGAAGCCACATCGATTGAATTGGTAGCAACTCGGATGACCTTTATTTTCAAAACCCACTTCGATGGCGATTAGAAGATATGTTGATGAGTTTCTGGCCGTGAAAATGATGTCTTTCCTTCATTTTCTCTGGTTTTCTATGAGTAGTTTGCTTCATCTGATGAAACTCCTGACCCTGTATGCTTTCAGTTTCAGGTATATATTCTTCTTTAATGAGTTGGGCTGAATTTCTTCTGTTCTTGGCTCCTGATAAGATTATTGATGTTGCAGATTTAATGCAGACAAATTTTATAAGAAAGATGGTTCGAATTGCTCCACTGTCTTTCATCCTGCTATTTCCAAGGATTGGGAATCTGATGAACCAGAAGAGAAGGCTATCCCGAAGTTCTCTTTCCAGTTTCGGCATCAGGATCTACAAACTCAAAGAGGGAATGAGGAATCTGATGGCTCTTTAGCCACTGAACGAAAACCTCCCACCACAAGCACTAGCAAGTATGAATTCATGCCAGAGAAGGATTTCTGCGGGTTCTTGGAAGAACTAGAGGTTCTCAGCCTCTCTGTGAAAGAATTATATGAGGATTCAAATTTCGGTTCTTTCAGCAACAAAGAGATCATCGATGAGGGGTTCAAATCCGAAAATGCTCTTCTGCAACTTGATTCAGTGGCGACAACAATCCGGGAAGAAATAGTAGAGGATGAAGCCATCAATTTTCACTCTGAAACAGAGGAAACTTGGAAAACAGAGGACCTGCAAACTGAATCCACTGAAGAGTTCTCATTCCAGAATCATCCAATCGATCCAAAAGAAGGGTTCTTGTTCGATAGTTTACTACAGAAGCTATCTCAAACTAAAATTGGTCCGGAAGAAGAGAATTTAGAAATGGCTGCAGAAATCCAAATTCCCCAGAATTCAACTTCTACGCCTGCAGCGGACAAATCAGAAGAAACCCATTTACTGAATTCAAGAATGGTGGATATTGGAATTCATTATGAGGCCGACATCGATGAAGATGACGACGACGAGGAAGAAGACGAGAAAAACAGAGACTTTGCAATGGGTAATGATGGTTCAGCAACAATTGCAGAAGCCAGTGGGAAGAATTTGCAGAAATTGAAGTTGCCAGAACCTGAAGATAGAAACGAACTGGAAAAACAGTGGGAACACCAGAATCTGATGGAACAATTGAAGATGGAACTGAGGAAGGTGAGAGTATCAGGACTTCCCACCATAATTGAAGAATCCAAGTCTCCGAACGTGAGGGAAGCCCTGAAGCCATGGAAGATGGATGAGAAGCTCTTTCATGAAGATCAAATGGATGAGTTGAACAAGTTCTACATGAGCTACACACAGCAAATGCGCAAATTGGACATTTTCAATTATCAGAAGATGTATGCAATCGGTAAGAGTTTCTTCCCCATTTTCTTTCCCATGCATCGCATTTTACGGGATTATAAAACTTACATTCATTAAAACCGTCCAACTGGTAAAGCTAGAAACCTTCTGTAGGACCCACCACTGTGATGTCGGCAAGAAAGGGCCAAACCTTAGGAGTTCGGATCATCTCCCAATTACAACCACACAGTATAGTGGGGTCCACAAGAAAAAAACAACATAACATAAAATATATAAAAAATCTCACCATTTTTCTTGTGTACTCCACCGTGGTGTGTGGTTGTAATTTGTAAAGTCGTCCGGAAACACAGAATGCATCCTCGATGGGAAGATGATCCGAACTCAGACCTTAGTAAGGAAAGATTTCAAATCTAAATTTCTTAAACATTTCCACAATGGGAAAAAGAAGAAACCTTTTTCTTTCTTCTTTTGGCAGTTGGGTTAAGAATGTGGTATGTGCTTTCTTTTAGCTTTTGGTGTGATATCATATCATTTTAATGTGGCTTGACACATCTTGCCTTCAAAACACACCAAGCAATTAAGTAAATATATATAGGGAAAATCTTTTTTTTTTTGGTAATTTAGATATTTATTGAAAAGGGAAGCAGGGGTTACATAGGGTGTCCTGATTACAGGTATCCAGGAGCCAAGATTCAGATAACTGTCAAACTGTCCAGCCTGCTGAGGACAGGGCATACTGAGCTAGGGAATACGATGCTTTGTTTGCATCCCTACTGATATGATTAAATTGAATAGTCATGAAATCTCTAGAGACAAATAAGATTTCCTCAACTATATGTTGGTAGTCTTAATCTATATGCAACTTAATTTATTTACTTCTAGGGTAAGATTAATCTTCTTATCACATCATGATTGACCCAAACATAAAAGTTCAAATCCTATAATTTATGATCAATAGTTAAGCTATCCTAGTGTCTATATATGACAAAAAATGAGAAGTTTTAAAAGCTAAAGCTAGGAGATCGAGTGCTTAGTAGTGACCCATTTAACAAGTTATAGTGATGTGGTCACCACCCACTAATGGATAATCCATGTTATTTATATTGCCCAATGCATAATCTATTATTAGTATAGTAATAATAACAATAATAACTAAAAAAAGTAATGACTTTTTCATGATAAATAGATTACTTATAAAATAAACCAAAAGAAACTCAAAGCCTTTCCATAATAAATATTTTTTAAAAGAATCTGTATTATGATATGATTAATAATAATTACTAGGAGAATGCTTGTATGGTCTAATGTTGCTTTCCATGTCTATCACTTGAATAATCTTTTTCCCTCTCCCAAAAAAAAATGTCTGAATGGTCTAATGTTGCTTTCTATGTCTATCATGCTTTGACATGATTGTATAAAGTGTTTTAAAAAAAAAATTTAAAAATGAAAATAACTTTTTGCACTTGTCTCTCCTCTAATAACTCAAAAAAAAAAAAAAAAAATTTATGACCAAAATACTCTTATGCCTTCTATTCTTTAAAAAAAAAAATTCTCTAATTGGGAGCATTTTAGTGTGATTACTCTAATACTAAATTATCATTACCTCATACATGTGTTTAGGATCTAGGTAATTTGAAGAAAGAAAAGGACAGGAAAAATCCTCTGCTGTGCACATCTCTCTGTTGTGGACAGTAGTGCATGTTTGTACAAAATGATTGGCTGAGATTAAAAGTTTAATTTTAAATTTGAAAAATTCTCAATAGTCTTGTTTTTACTTTGTTTTATCAGCCAATCATTTAGTATATACGTATATTACTGTGCACAGCAGAGGATGTTTTCCTGAAAAGGACATATGAAGATTTTGTGATTTTGATCATAAAAATGACTACGTATCCTTGGGGTTTTTTTTTTAATCCCATTCATTTGGGATAGCACAGAAAAGATAAATGTTTTTTGATAAAAAAAAAATTTTAACTTGTGCCAAATTTCAAGGAATCTAAATGAAAATTATTCAAAAAAATTTAACTTCTGAAGAATGGTAAAAAAATACAATGGAATACTCTACAGATAAACAAAATTAAATATTAAATTTGGCATGCATGTAATAAATTTTAATTATTTTCTTGATATTCATAGATGATCCAAATTTCTAGACTTGTTTTCCTTCTTTTTTTTTTCCTATAAACTTGATATTTATGCAGGCTTCCTCCAGTCGAAAGACCCATTAGACTCAATTTCCAACCGAAAGTCTTCCTATCCAGCAATCTCAAGCATCATATCCCAGAATTTCTGGATAAGCAAATTCAAAAGAACTAAATTAGACCCAACTGTTAAGTTCATTGGTGAGTTGCTGAGCGATTTGGAGATGGTTTACGTGGGACAAATGTGCCTCTCTTGGGAAATCCTCCACTGGCAGTACATCAAGGCCCAAGAATTGCAGGAATCTTACACTGATGGCATCCATAGATACAGTCATGTTGCAGGTCAGTTTCAACAGTTTCAGGTCCTCACCCAAAGATTCTTGGAGTATGAAGCTTTCCAAGGACCTAGGGTTCAAAACTATGTCAAGAATCGATGCGTTCTTCGTAGCCTTATTCAAGTTCCACTAATAAAAGGTAACAAATCTATAACTTGTTCCCAAAAACTAGTCATTGGCCTGGGTTTGGGTATGTCTTGTATTCTGGAGTCTATATAATTAAAGCTTTGTTATATTTGTAATTGGAATAGGTTTTGGCCTGCATATCATCTCCATCCAATTGCCCATAATTCCATTTTCCTAACCCCGCCTCAAACATCTAGGTCAGGCTTGTGTCAAGCCCTTTGTGAGGGTAGGGGCATGGGGGACAGCCCGCATGATTCTAAAGGATCTGGATCCTAGGTCTTGGGTTAATTATTAGTATAGAATCGTAATTGTATAGGGATTAACGTATTGGGTTTCTGTATGAACAGTGTTTGTGAGTTAATCAACACAAAACAAATAAAGGGTAGGCTTTATAAGGTGTGAAAAGGGGTGAGGTTTTCGGGAAACAATAGAATTTATTTTTTTTCTTTGGTAGATGTATGCATTTTGGCAAACTATAGTAAATTCCTTAAGTATATTTTGCTTGTGTTCTTCTTTGCTTACATCTGACCCATCAAGTGTCTTAATGCCATTCACAGTTTCACTGAAACTACAATAAATTGATTTTGTAGAGGATCCTAGAGATGGAGATGGAGATGGAAATGGAATGACAATTGCAATGCTAGTGGAGATCATTGAGAAGTCAATGCAGATATTCTGGGAGTTCGTCCGAGCTGATAAGGAAGAAGCCAACATGATTTTAAAGGGCCTTTGGAGATCTCAAGTTGAACTTCAAAACCCTGCGGATTTGGATCTTTTGACAGAAATACGAACAAATATTCAAAAGGTCAGCTTTAATTTTCTAACAGTTACTTCGAGCAGGGCTGTTTTGTGGTTGGTTTTGATTTAAAAACAATGAAAATTATGATATATTGCAGAAGGAGAAGAAGCTGAAAGATATTCTGAGAACTGGGAACTGCATAGTTAAGAGATTCCAGAAGAGGCAAAGAGACATGTCAGACCTGATATTGTTATTCTCTCAGGTTGACATGAAGCTAATATCTAGGGTTCTGAACATGTCAAGAGTAACAAGTGAACAACTAGTTTGGTGTCAAAAGAAATTAAACAAGCTTAATTTTGTAGATAGGAAGATTCATAGAGAACCCTCATTCTTGCTATTTCCATGTTGAGGTTGTTTCTGTGTAGATCAATTGGAAAAACGATTAATCCTCAAAGATGATGTTCTAAGTTATCTATCTCTTCTTCTCATACGAAATAATTAATCTCACTGTCTTCCTTGATATATATGATTCCGTTCATCACTCATTTGCTTAGCAAATGTTTTAGAAGTGTTAATTTTATCCCTGTTGTTTTCTCAAATAACAATTTATTTTGCACTTTTTACTAAATTTTTAAGTAGCTTTATCTTATGCAATCATGAATCATGATTACAAAATATCATTTTCAAGTAAGAAAATTTCTTTTCTTTTCTTTTCTTTTAATGGGTTTGCAACCAAATTGAATACATTTAGGAAGTGAAGAGATACACTCAAATGGAGATATTGCTCCCTATATTGGATTTGCAAATACAAATTCATTTTCAAATAGAGATAAATTTTTAATTTGGACTAACTTGGTATAGTATTTTGTCATGCCAATTTAACTTTTTAGGCTGTCTTGTGTTGTTCCATTGGCTGAGATTGCATAAGTTGTCATTGTTGACAACTGAAATACAGTGTGTTCTAAGAGTACATGACTTGTGCTGAAGTGAAGATCTCATAGAAAGCTTTGGGCATTTGATATATTTTTAAAAGGTGATTAACATTATTGAATGTTTGTGAGAAGACTTAAGTGTTTTAGGTGAAGCGAAGATTCCTTAGAGAGGTGGATTTCACAAATCACTACACAAGGGTCATGTTGGATGAATTTTTGAGTAGTCATCCAATTGTTTTCTGGGTTCAAACTTAGAAAAAACGTCGTTCATGAAGTCTTCTTTCCAACACACTTTTCGGATTGTGATTCCAATATCAAACAAGGAAGTTATGAGATCTCTCATGAGAGTGTGCAATATAAAAGCAAATCTGGGCATTGTAGAAATAATATGAAATTTGGATACTCTAATGTAGTCTACTTTTAGGGCTTTGAAAATAATTTTTAAAAGTTTGGGGGTCTTTGTGAAATAAGTTTTACATCTCAAGAAAAGTGTAATTTTGAAAGACTAGCGTCATTAAAAGAAAGTGGATGAAGATCCAATTTTGAGGGTCAAGATTGATGCACTTGGTTTTCAAATGTCCAAGATGGAAAAGATTTCATCACGTGCCTTTTGGTTGGTCGGGAGCATGAAAATGTGTTGCATTGCAAAGTATAATGATCAACATGATCCTGTGTATCGCAAATTAAATGTAAAATTAGAAAAGATTCCATTTGAAATAATCTGGTGAAGGATACTCTAATCTTACATCACTTAAAGGATCTCAGCCCAAGTCTCACCCACCTTTTTAAAGTGGATATCCAACGGTTGTGTGATTAGATTCTCTTTGGAACTCATTTGGAAGATGAAATCCAACGGTTCCTATGCATCAACGTTCATTCTCTTTAAAAGTTCGAATTTGAGCGAAACAGAAGAACGTTTTTGAGGTTTTTGGCTTGTGAAGACTAAGAAAACAAGGAGGAGAAGCCAATAAGCAAGATGGGTATGGAGAACAAGCTCGAATGCGTATTTTGGTGAAAACATTGAAGAAAAAAGTTGAGCAATCTATTGTTATCTCCCTCAATTTAAAAAGTTTCACCTTTCAAGTAATTGCTTGTTAGGGTTTAACTGTTTGAGGTTGTGGTCTTATACTTTTGTAGGTGCAAAAGTTTATATTAGAGTGTGTGCTCCAAGTTTTGAATTAATTGAGAGTGGATGTTTTCTGATCATTGTATTGATCAAAATTTTAGTTGGAAAGTATTGAGTAAAACAAGCATTAGGGCATTCAGAAGGCAATTGACGAACCACAAAATGGTGTCCCATTTAGTGGAAAGTATTGAGTAAATTTTTTTTATTTTACAAAATCTCACTTAATCTTTTGAAAATTTATAGAAAAAAACTCCCTAATCACTCGAGTCAAATGAACTCGATTAGGGTTATTCTCTCGCTTCTTCATCCTCTCTCTTCCTTTCTAATCGAAAACTTGGGATTGGTGTAATCTGTCAAACCCATTGGATTTGTGGTGTTTGAGAGATTGTGTCTTTTTTCATTAGCCATTGGGTCTCTAATGCCATCGACACAACCATAGACAAGAAACAAGATCCCTAAGGCGAAAACAGGAGCACGGAAATGAACGAAGAGAGAGGCACGCCAGGAAATAAACCAAGAGAACAAATATCGACATGAAAACAGAGGGAAGACATAGTTTGGCACAAAAAAAGGCAAACATCCAAGGGTAAAATAAACACACTAAACCTCACCAAATCACAACGAAAACCACATAAAAACAAAGCGCAAAATTTAGAAACCAGGCATAAGATAACACTCCCAAACCATACAAAGCAACATCAAATGCTAACCCACAGACAACCATCTTAAGAGGACACCAAGAAACATTAAAAAAAAAACAAAAAAAACATTATTTAAAAAAAAAATAAAACCCTTAAATGTACAATATAAAATTTATATTTAACAACCCACCTTTATACTTCTAATTCAAACCGTTAGACGCAAATTAATGCATATGGTGCAATCATGACCACTCGCTGTGGGCAGCGAGACTAGCTACTACAAATAAAAACCCAGCAAATCTACCTGATGGTGAAATTAATCAGACCTACGTACATATGGTGCAAATTAAAATCCATTAGAGGAATTGACAAGTAGAAGTACTGAAGTTCAAAGTTTTAAACTTTCATTTTCTTTTTAGGAAAGAAATTAATTGATAATAATCGTATTTCAACACTTTGTTTGGGCATTCTTAATCTAAATTTTTTACTGATAATTTGGAGTAATTCTGTAATTCATTATTTAACCAATAAAATAGTTCTTCTCTGCAGCCCACAGCAATATATGAAGAAAAAAATCAGTCTTCCATACAACAGTAAGAAAAAAATATTTAGGAAAATTGACACACTAATTTTAATTGTCAATTTAAATTTGCAGCATGGTATAAACTTCTATCATTGGTTTAGACACCCAAAATGTCTCTTAAATTTGCATAATGATACAAATTCTTCTGCCTTCTTTAAATTCTTTGCCCTTAAAGTCTTTTAACTGTACTAACGGAGGGTGATCCATTGGAAAATGAACTAGAAGAGGATGCAACCTCGAATGCACTCGAAAGAGAGAATCTCATTAATATCGTCAAATTCCCCGGTCGAACTTCTCCTCTATTTTTATTTATAATTGATGTCCTCCATTTTCCCGATCTTCCATTTGGGGTTCCTCATCATTTTCTTTTTTTCCTCTATTTCTTACTTCACATTAGAAGAAAATGCAAAATGATTAGTGAAATGAATAACAAATAAATCGGGTAATGAACCAACGGGGGTTGGTCCAAGTGGTAACCAACTTGTCCCCACAAAACCCCCCCCCCCCGACGCGTCGAACCCCTAGGTTGCACCAATAAAAAAATAAATCGGGTAATGAGTGTCATAACCAAACACCTGTTAACAAGGTTTATAGGAGGATCTATTCATAAAAAGCTTCTTAACTGGTCTTTGATCTTGGAACTAGCCGAAGGGAATATGGTTGGGACATACGCCACATAAATACCCTCATTGATTATTTCAACCTAAAAACCATGTGTCAATGTATCATATATTTTCACCATCACCCAGGTTGGGAAGGATGAATCCTTCATGGAGGTTTTTATGTGTGGGTTCTCTTAGGGACCAAATTAATGTTGTTTTTTATACAATATATTCATGGGGTTCAATGCATATATTCAAATTTCAAAAGTTGAGGGACCAAAATGTCACGCAGATTATTTAATACAATGTGTTATTATATATATTTTTTTCCTTTTTTTGGATTTGTATATTTTTTTATTCATATAATTAACATTTAATGACACCAATTATTTCTTTTTAAAATCATATATTAATAAAATGTATTACATAATTTGAGGGACACTTTAGTCTCTTTACGTTTGAAATTCGAATATACTTAACAGCAGCTAACGGTGTTAGTCTAGTTGCGATCACACGTAATATATTACACTAAGGAAACCCAATATTAGTTTATGGTCTACTAAAGCGACCTACACATAAAAAACTCTATATGTAATAGAGATGATGTTATATATTCATGTCCCATAAGGATCGGGTACTAAAAGATTCTAATTTATATATATGTAAATGGTTTTATTTCAGGACTTAGAATATTCATCTGCATATTAATAGATTAATAAGAAAGGCTTGTATGTTTCTAGTAGTGTAACACAATAGTACGTGGTAGTCTTCTATATAGAAGCAGTAAGTCTTAGTAACTCTCAATTGATATTCTTATGTAACTTGGCTTTAAACTATCCTTGTTACCTTTGGAGTTAAAACCCTAAACTACCTCAGTTAATTTAATAATTAGAATAAAAAACCAATCATTGAAGTGGGTGAAGGAATTTTCTCTTCATCCATCTTTTTCGTATTTCCATAACATGGAAGTTTCAAAAACTTAAAGTGATAAACCTCATTGAGGTCCAAAATTAGGGTTGGGGTATGGAACTAGAGTTTTGAGTAAAAACAATATATATTTTTTTTATTCTAGTTTTTAAATCCAAGTAGGATTTCTTTTTCAAATGGATAAACATGAATGTGATTTTCATTCTAAAAAATTACTGTTTAGCATGCATTGTTGGAAAAGTTCTGGCTGGATTGGTCATCTCCCTCTCCCTCCACTATTTCTGTTAACCCTCTTGTTGTTAATTTTTCTTTTTCTTGTTTATACCAGCTTTTATGTAGTTTATGGGTTAGTCCTGAAACATGACAAATGTACCGTTAATTTTGTTCAAAGTAGCATAAGCTAAATGAAAGGTTATTGATTGATTTTTGTGAGAAGATTATCAATGTGAATAAGCTTAATTTAGCAGAAGACGGACGAGAACGTAATTTTGATTTATTCTTTTCCTTTTTTTTCTTTGAAATAGTTGCTTATCCATTATAAATAAAGTGAGAATACAAAGAATGATTTACAAATGGAAATACCTTTTGAAAAATGGGTGTTTTCTCCATTATAAATAAAGTAAGAATATAAAAATGAACTATAAATGGAATACCTTCTCATTTCAAGGAGCTCTAAGGATTGTTTTAATCTAGAAAGATATCTGTTGATTTCCTCCAATTTCTTAATCTTATTGTCAGCAGTTTTATCATCATATTCTTTTTATTTACTTCTTCGCATTAACAAAGAAAACGAAAAGAAGTTAGTGAAATAATAATGAATGGGGTTCGACAATAAGTTGTCGTAGAAAGATATCCTAGTAAAATGTCTTGGACAAATTCATTACAAATTCATCAAGGTGGGAAAATCATGTTTTCCATGAACACTTGGATAACACTCGATATGCATGTTTGAATGAACAAAGTAGTTAAATTTTTATTTTGATGGCTTGGTCTAAGGTCATTTCATCTTCATGCTGAAACCATTATTACTTGGCTGTGGATGTAGCCTTACCATAAATCATATGAATCTTGTTTTATGCGTTACAGTTTTTTTTTGGCATATTTCATAGTTTTACTAGCAGTTTAGATGGTAAGGAATTAATAAGAGAATATTGTTCAAAAACCAAATTTTGGAAAAACCATTTTAGCTTCTTTTAACTTCATTTTATTTTAAGGTACAGTAACGTAGTTGTTGAAGCCCTAAAAAGTCCTATCAAACATATGCATGAGGAAATGACGATACCCTCCCCCGTAAGTTAAGATAAATGTGGATGCATCTTTTCGAGGAAGGTTAAGGTGGATTGAGATTTACTTTGCTGCGATTGTTTGCAAAGGTAGGGTGGGAAAAAAAAACATAAAGGTCTCATGTATAAGGGTTTTGTGGAAAAGCGATAGTGGTGGGTCCCACTTTTTATTTTTCCCAACTTTCCCACAAAATCCCATCAAATATGTGAAGTTTTAAAATGACTTGGGGTGGGAAAATTGAGTTCCACATCACAGACAAGTTTCCTTGATTGTCTCTCATTTTCCCACCCAAGCAACCAAACAATTTACCATTTTGGGATAGGGAAAAGTAAGAAATCTACACTTTTTTCAATTATTTTTCCACCCCTCCTTTATTCCAACAAACAAACGCAACCATATAAGTGACTCCGAATGCAATATTTTGCTGGCAAAATCACAGCTTAGTCTAGTGGGGGAGCCACATTGGGGCTGGGGCCATAGCCCCCGCTATTTTTTAAAATTTAGATTATCCTACATTTTCTCTTTGTTTTTCTCACCTCACATGTGAAATATCACTATTTACCCCCATACCAAAATTAAAAATAAAAGTTTAAAATAAAGATGATGGGTATAGACGTCATTCTTAATCCTTATCTGATGGTTACTGTTTAACCCCAAGTTTTAAGGAATTAAAAGTTAAATCCTAATTAAAAACTAATTCAAGATCCATGAATTTTTCCCTGTTTTTTCTCTCAAAATATTAGAGTAGTTAGTAGACACTGAAGTCTTCCTAAATCTTCTTCACAATTATTAGGTATTCTTTTTTTTTTTTTTCTCAAATTATTTTCTCTCTCTCAATCAAAATTTTTCTAATATTCTTTTCAGAAACCATAATTGAAATTTTCTTGTTCTTTCTTTCTCTTAGAATTTCAATTTTATTAATAGCAATTTAAATCTCATTAGAATTTAGCCATTGATTTTATTAGATCTAATCATAATCATTGATTTTTTTTTTAATCCTTAAATTTTTTTTTCTCTCATTGTTTTTACTTTCCAGCAAAAAGTGGAGTGAGAATTCTTCTTAAAAAATCTGAATGGTTCTGAATGTACTTAGAGCACATTAACAACAACTTTCTATGTAAACACCATAAGTTCAAACCTCTATCCTTACTAGACCTTCCCGTCTCCCCCTAGATTGGTTGATGACAAACAACATCCATGGTTGTGTGCCTATGTTTGCTTATTCGTACGTTGTACAATTGGCCGTATGTATATATTGAACATGTGCTTCAAATATACATGTGGTTTACAATTGACGGATTTTATTCATCTTTATCATGGTTTTACTCTTGGTTGATTTCTACAGTGACCATGTCTCTTTTATCTTGTGTTCGGATTATCCTTAGATGTCGTCAATGATTGTCCAAATCTTGATACTTCAAATTATTCCTTACACCATGAATCTTGGACAATTTTCAAATTGTTTTTTTGCTACTTTGGTTGGCTCCAATTTCTCAATCTTAGAATTTGAATTTTCACCATTCATAAGAAATTACTCTCTTATTCTTACCACAAATCACTTAACATGAGTCCAAGACAGATTAGGGATGTCAATGGTGTGATTTAAGGTGATTTTGGTTTGAGTTTAATAATTTTAAACTAAAAAACACCAAGTCTACACACAGCCCATTCGTTTGTGTTTGAGATTTCATCGTTGTACTTATTTTCTCTAACTCTTATTTCATGTCAATGTTAAGGGGGAACAAAATAAATTATTGAAATGAATGACAAATAGTATAGATAATAATTTTTATAAACAAATATCACCCTAACTACGTGTGTTGGATTTATGCATCCATTTTTCATGATAATACCGGAGAAAAGCATGTTTTTCATTGCAAATTGACAACACTTTATACATGAAATCATTTAACAAAAAAAACCAGCTAAAGAGACAGTATGGTGGACTAAACTAGACTCTATTTCAAGAGTTGTAGGATGGTAATTTCGGTTGTAGAGTAAAAGAATGAAGAACTCACTTGGGGATTTTGTGAAAATCGATTGGTGATTTAGGGCTAACGGTAAAAAAATTGGGTTTATTTAGTGAACCACATGTCTGGGTGGGTTGATTTGGCTTGGTTTTAGAATTGGGTTGATCATAGTGTGAGTTAGAATTTAAGCATTTAAGATATCAAATCATTTCATTGATAGATCAACATCGGATGGGCTTCGACTATATGTTTGGATGAGTGACACATGTTAAGTCACATTAAAACGTTAAGGTTAAATTTGAAACATTGAATTTTTTTATTTTCATTTAATGTCAACTTTTGTATGTGACCTATGGACACGTGTCATTCATCTATAAGAAAATGAATACAAGGAAATGGACTAAATAAAATTCCGAAGAATAAGTCGTCTCATATATTTTTGGCTACCCTTGGGGGGAAAAGATATTGAAGCTACATTGTCTATTTCAATCTCCTTGTGCACAAAATATTGTGACTTGAGTGTATTATTATAGGCTAAGTTTGCAATAATCTAAAACTAATTAAACTTCTTCATTATATTTTCAAAATTGTGAGTAATCATAAGCTTATTTTTGTCAAAAAATGTAATTAGAAGCTTAGAATTTCACAAACTTATTTTAAATGTATATTTATTTGATTTTTATTTGACTATTCTTCTCTTGTTTGAATGTAATATGTGATATAACAATTTATCGAGGTATTAGTCTTGTCTTAATAGTCATGAACTTTCTCCTCAACACATAAACATCAAATTTTGACCATAAGGACAAGTTAGGGTAACACCAGGAATAATGGACGGCCATTCAATTGTACTAACACCGTATTGTATTATTGGAAGCCATTTTTCAAAATCATAAGTCATTTAACAAATGATAATTTTATTAAAAAATTAAAAAATGTCTACTCATCCATTTTATTATCCCTAATGATCCTTTTTTTTTTTTTCTTTTTTTTTTTTCTTTTGGGTAAACTAATGATCCATTTTTCATGTAGATTGACAAGTAAGTGCTTCACAAAAAATAAAAAGAAAAAAGTCGTGTATAGTCTCCAAGGTCATATCATAACAAAAATAATCTCGTACTGTCATTGAGAAAAAAATAATAAGCTTCATAATTATTAGAGCAAATTGCATTGGCACCTTAAAATGGAGGCTTTAAAGCATTGACACCCCACTTTATGTTTAAAAAACACAAAAACCCCAAATTTGAATTTTTATTGGATATATTTGTCAAATTTATCACTAAAAACAATTCAGATACTGTTTATTATAGGGATATTTTTAGAATTGAAACAAAATAAACACTGATTTAACTGTTTTCAGTGATAAATTAGACAAATATATCCAATAAAAATGCAATTTTGAGGTCTTTGTGTTTTTTAAACATAAAGTGGAGATATCGTGCTTTAAGGCCTCCATTTTGGGATGCCAATGCAATTTGCTCTAAGTATTATTGTCTCCTACCATTAAACTCCGTTAGTTAAGTAATGACGTGACATTTTTATTTATTGAAAAAATCCAAAATAACCCTAAGGTTTTATTATATTTATTTATAATTTGTATTAAATTATTTATTAACTTAGTACTTAGGAAAAAATTTTACTTTAATTTAGTAGTTTCTTTATTTTTTTAGTTTTTTTATATTTACTTTCAATTTGGTATTATTTTTTTATTTTTGTTATTTACTTTACAATTTGATGTTATCAATTTTGTGAAGTTTCTACTTCTATTAGGTTTCCATTTATTAACTATTTAAGGCATTATCAATTTTAGAAAATTTATTTTATTAGCAAAAAAAAATTTATTTAGATCGTTTTCTTTTTTAATTCAAAATAATAAAAATACAACTGTAAAATTGGTATTTGATATGGTTTTTTCTAAATAAGATTAGTATTGTGTTTGACTTCTTAATTTTGAAATAACAAAATAGACGTTAAACATTCAATTGTAATTGTCTTTTAACATTGTTAGAACCGAAGGGGGCAATAGTAATTTCATAAAAGCAAGGTCCTTTTAGTAATTAGGTTATAGTACAGGGCAACCGGTAATTATTCCTATTAATAAACTTCTTAATATTAAAAATTTGCAAAATAATATCTGATAATATGTCATTGATAAGACCTAGACTTAATTTTTTGCATGAAGGACCCTAAGAATAATTTAGACCTCTGGTGGCCTCAATGGCCAATATATTTATTATTTGTTATTTTTTAATAGACGATTTTTCATATATTGAAATGGGGTATTACTAATATACCATCATGCATAATCGGTAAATAGATTGGATTCAGATCAGATAGTGGTAAATCCATATTTGCATTTTGTTATATTCGGATGGACTCAAATAATATCTTATTGATTTTCTGACGAATTCAATCAGATTCGAATGATAGTAGGATAGTTATTTTTAAGTACACTCTTTTAAATGAGTAAGAGTACAGATTGAATATAAGTTTTTGACTACCTATTCATATTTTTACCATTTTATTTGTGAGGGTTAGGTACTTGGGTTTGAACTTTAAGAATGTTTGAACTTTAAATTGACTTTGGTATTTATTTTAGTATAAAATTTACAAAAATATTCACATATCTCAAGTAAAAAATTTATAAAATTAAGAAAATAAATTCAAATAAGTAACTTAATCAAATAATTTTGATAATTATTGAGGAAAAAGAGTATTACCATATCCAGAACCTATTTGTAATCTAACGGATTTTGATATCCCTATACGGATACAAATGCAAATTCGAGAGCAGATTTCGGTTACCCATTTACACCCCTAGAATCGAAACCACGACTTTTTTACTAAGATTTGTTGGTCTTACGGTCTTACCAATCGAATAGCTCTACAATGATATGATGGTCAAGTTTTGACATTCTTTTTGGCGCTGCAGCAGATCAAGTACTGGTATATAATAGAACAATAGTTTAAGTTTCAAGAAGACTCACGCATAATTTAGCATTCATTGATAAAAAATTATCACACTATTTCAAATTATGATTTGTTTATTTATTGTCGATGGTATACATGAAATCTTAAAAAAACTGAAAGCCAGGAAACTTGCTGCAACAAATACTACCTAGAACATAATTAGAATGAAACATTAAATTGAGTCAGATTAACTTTTCTATAAACCACATATCAACAATATCCTAGAGGGTTTTTACATCCGGCTATTGATCCCGATGATCCGGTTATTACTTTTCTTGACAAATTTTCTGAAATCATCGATCAAACAAACGATTCCATCCTTAGGAAGAAAAGCATGCTCTTCATCAAGTCATTCCACAAAATTTTAAACCTGCTCTTTTACATAAACCACATACCAAAAACATCCTTGAGAGTTTTTATATCAATACATGGATGCTAATGCTCAATTATCACTATCCTTGATGACTTTTATGTATTCATTGATTAAACAAGTAATCCCATCCTTAGAAAGTATATCATTATCTTCATCAAGAAGTCATGCCACCAAAACTAAAACCTACTCAAATTTTCTGTTACTGAAATCTCAACAAAGTAATTCAAGTAAGCAAATCTGAAGAAGTCTATTTATTTTTTATTAAAAATATATATTCTCCCATTAGTTTCCTCCAATTTCTCAATCATTTGTGCATGAAGTTTTATCATATACTCATTTTCTCCAATTCTTACCTCATAGGAACCACACACAAAAAAATTAAATGAATGATGAATAGTTTAGGTAATTAGTTTTATAAACAAATACCACCATAACTACGTGTATTAGGTTTATGTGTCCATTCTTCATGATATAACAAAGAAAAACATGTTTTTCATTGCGACTTGATAACACTATACACATGAAAGTATCTAAAGAAAGAAATCAGTTAAAGAGAAGAAGCATGGTGGACTAACCTTAGATTATATTTCAAGAGTTGCAGGATGTTAATATAAATTGTAGACTAAAAGAATGAAGAACTCATTTGGAAACACTGTAAAATTGATTGGTGATTTAGGGTTTCATTACAGTCAGTTTTGGGGTCCAGCATTATTTTAGTGAACCAACATGTCTGGGTGGTTTGATTTTTGGTTTGGTTTAGAATGGACCGATCTTAGTCTGACTTTGAGTTTAACATAGTGAACCATTCAATACAAACCCAGGCCATAGAGGAGAGAAATTCACTTAGAATAGAGATGATAAACTACCTAAAAAGTTATCCAAATGCTCCCAAAAAAAAAAGATAAAATACCTAAAATGCAAGATATGTACAATATATTTATATTTTGACGTACTAATATTAAATAGATGCAAAATAATATCAGTAAATTTCTTAATATTAAAGATATGCAAAATAGTATCAGATAATATGTCATTGATAAGACCTAGACTTAATTTTTTGCACTAAGGGGACCCAACAATAGTTTAGGTCTACTAGTACATTTGGTTGCTTTGATGGTCAAGTTATTCTAGAACAGACGATTTATCATATACTGAGATGGGGCAATTACATAACATACTATCAAGCAATCAAACTCACGACCTCTCCACAATAGCTTAGGACTTAACGCATAGTTTTGATTTTTTCAAGATATTTCTCCATTTGCCGCTCACAGAAAGTCCTGAGAGAACCTGCGTATCAAGTAATTCACCAAAAGGAAACCTACTCAACCTCAATGCTTCAACAATTGGTTTCTATCATAAATACAAACTCTTATTCTAAGGTATTTGAATATTTAAAGACTTGTAGCAAGCAACTAACCGTTTAGATTGTGCCATGTGTATAAAAAACAATTGGACGGTGTCAAGTAAAAGGGCAGGATTGTCCGTAAATATGATTTTTTTTTTCGGGTTTAATATTTTATAAATTTACAAAGGAAAAAAAAAATTGTAGACTTTCCAAGCTTTTTCGCTTTCCCACAGAGTTAACATGAGTCCTTTCCGGTTAAATTTTGGGCCTGGGCCTCCAAACTCGGTGTCGGGTCCCACAGAGTTTTTTTGATAAAACTGTACACTTTTCCAACTTTTTTTTTTTTTTAATTTTTTATATAAAACTGTAGAGTTTCCGCCTTTTATTCATTCCTTCAAATTCGATATCGCACGCTGCTCTGATCAGAAGCGCAACGAAGAAAAAAAGCCTCTCAAAGAAGAAGGGAGAAGAAGATGAAAACGGAAGAAGAAAAGTCTCTCAAAGAAGAGGGAAGAAGAGAAAACGGGGAGAAAAGCCGTCAGAGAGGGAGAAGAGAGGCGCCAAGAAAGGGGAAGAAGTGGAAAACGGAAGAAGAAAAGTCTCTCAAAGAAGATGAGAAGAAGAAGATGAAAACGGAGGAAGAAGAGCCTGTCAAGAAGAGGAGAAGAAGAAGATGAAGCCTCTCAAAGAAGAGGGGAAGAAAAATAAGGTGCTCACTTTAATCGTCGTATTATTAATTTTTAATTTCTAATTTCTTTTTTCACACTATTTAGCCAGATGAACATCTTCTTGTGTTATCGTTTATCAACTTTTGGTTCATGTTGATTTGTTGATATTATAGTGATTTAGTTTTTAAAAAATTTTAATTCCCACTAAATATACGATACTTCTGTATTTTAAGATTGAACCTCCAATTTTTGTTGGGGTTTAGGCACTTGTTTTCTATGTTTGTATTGAAACCCTAATATTTAGATATGAAGTGAGGCCAGTTTTTCTAATTCTAATGTGATTAGAATTAGAGAATTCGTTTAGAGAGCATGAAAAATTCGTGTAGATAAGGATCTTTTCCTTATCTTGAATTTGAATATTTTTAAAATTTGAATTTGAATTGAGTTCCAATTCTGTTACACTAATTTATCATGTCATTTGGTTCTTGGGACTGAGAATGACTGAAAGTGAACACTTAAAAGTTAAGGCTAACTACCGCACTGGATCTTTGCCCAAATTTACCTATATATAAGGGAGGAGGAGGGGAAAAAATTACCCATATCATGATTAAACAAAAATCCAATCAATCCAAACTATTGCTGCTTATAGAAACCCAGTACAGCAGAAGTTCATTATGCAGTTTTGTTGTCTAAAAATAGCCTCAGATGTGGATTTCTCCCTACACCAAAACCTAAAATCAGTGGTGTTGCTCCAAAGTCTCCCTGATCTGGTCCAGCCAAGGAAGGTTTCAACCCAGGGATCTGTAAATAGAAAGAACTGATGAGAGCGGGCTGCCTCTGTGGACAACTGGACGGGAGGCCACCTCCTTAGGTGAGATTAGATTCTAGTTGACATGATTCCTCTCAAAGAGGAGTAAATGCTCAAAAGAAGTATATTGCTCTTTGGTAGTTGCAAAAGTTAATGTTGGGTTAACTTAGCTTACCCATGAAGGCTTATTGGACCATTCTTATAGATAAAAGAAATAACATGAAGGAGACCCACCCAGACCGTCCGATGGCTAAATCTGATCCAGAGAGAATGTGTGGATCAGAATCAAGCTTGCACAAGAGCAGCTTATTAAATGTATATGTACATAACATTAAATGGTCTGATGCGTGTGCCACCTTGTACGAATTGTCTAGTGTTCAATTGTGCTTTCCCCAAAAAGTGGTACCTGATGAGAAATCGTTCCAGTTCTCATTCTCAACTTGAATCCGAAAACCGGAAAAGCACATTCCAAGAACTAAACTCCGGAAAAGCGTCAGCCGGCTATTTAACCAAACTGGAATTGGTTGTCTTTGGTTCAAACAGTTCATACCGGTCTAGAAGTCTATGAAATATTTTAGGATAACAAGTGGGCTTAGTTTTATGATGTTTTAACTTTTAAATAGCCAAAATTTGTTTGTTGTTCATGTGTAAACATATACCCAATTCTGAATTATCTGTTAGTTTTCACTTCCAGTTTCTTTTTAAGGTGGGAGAAGGCTTTGCAGTTTTTTATTTGTCTGGTTTTCGTTTTTCTTTAGTTTGACTGTGATTGTGATTCCTTTTTTCTTGATAACTGTAAGCCAGATTTTAAGCTGGACGATAAGTGGGTTGTGAGTTCCATTAGTTCAGAACTATTGGTTTGTAACTTCTAATGTCACATTGAAAAGCTATTTTGAGTAGCACCGTTGCTTTGTGCACTGTGCAGCTCCCGTAAAAGGCATGAAACTTATATTTTAAAAGAAAATCTTCTTCTTCTTTTTTTTTAAAATGGTTTTTGTTGGTCCTTATTGGCTGTTGCACAATAATTCATCACCAGTCCCATTTATCATTCATTGACATTGTTTACTTGATAAAAGTATTCTTCGTAACCCTAATTTATCTATTTAGAGAATAGTTAATCATCTATAGGACCTGGTATTTGCCCCCAATGGCCCTCAGGTCATAATTTAGTTGAGGGCTAAATCACCACGGGAAGCCAGCTCCTCCCCAACGCCCATTGTGCGGGGCCCTGAGTGCTGTGGCCTAGTTCTCCTATAAATCAGACTTTTCAATTTGTTTAATTGTTGTTATTGTTGGAGATGTATTCTTTTCTTCTTTTTTTTTTTCAAAAAACTTTATATTTAATTTTAATTTAGTTTCTCAAGAATTATATTGATTATAAAGTTAATTTTTGCTATATTCTCTCTTTTTTTTTCTCTAATTTAGAAGAAAAGGTTTGGGGAGCAAAATCTGGCAGTTATGGTGGGAATAGACAAGGATTACAAGTTTCAGATTAATCTGGAGAAGTTCAAGAAGTATCTTGTTGATAAATCCTATATCATTTACAGTTGTTTTGAATGTCGTCAGTTCAGTTCTAAGGATAGCATAAAGGTTGCAGATCACGTACGAGATACCCATCCCGAGAAGTACGAGGAACTATTCCAAATTTATAAGCAAACAGGAACTCTCCCCTGATTATCCATATTGTGATCTGCTACAGGAGCTCTTCCATCAAACTTCAAATTATTTTCTGAAATATTTGCATTATTTTTTATTTGTTCACGGCATCTGTTTAGTCCAATTTCTCAGTCTGAATTTTTATCATCTAAAGGAAGTTGTATTCTCTTCTTCTTACCACTCATCACTTAATGTTCAGAGAGGTAGCGTAGAAGATAATGTGAAGAATGATGAATAGTTTAAAGTT
Organism: Hakea prostrata; assembly: GCF_041222555.1. Taxonomy (NCBI): domain Eukaryota; kingdom Viridiplantae; phylum Streptophyta; class Magnoliopsida; order Proteales; family Proteaceae; genus Hakea; species Hakea prostrata. Next base: position 9,213,203 of record NC_142607.1, read on the forward strand.
ACGAGCTGTTATAAACATGAAGATGCTAACCATTTCTTAAGTTTTATGTACTTATATTACTCACGAGTCATGATAAATGCATTTAATAAAAAAACAATTCTAAAATTTTTTTGATAACACTTGATTTACGTGAAGTATTTTTCTTTGAGAGTTTTTTTACATGCATCCTCTCAAAACAAGTCTCCCTATATGCATGACTTTTACATATAGTTCCTCTAAACCTAACAGTATTAGTTGCATGTTTGTCAAGAAGATACAAATTATGGGTTTACTATTACTCATTTGATACGTACAAAGGCGAGATTACGTATTACTCTTAAATCTTGTTGCTGATGAGCTAACTCGATCGTCGGTGTTGACAACTTTGACGAAGCCAACAAGGGTTCTAGCCTCATGCTCCATGTCTTTTCAACTTCTCTATCAACTAGTCAGTGGGCTTTGCAGAGGTAGGCATCGGATGAGGTCATGTAGAGGTATTTGATATAATCCGAATAGTTATCTACATCTCCACAGGCTTTCAAAAGCACAAGTAGAGGGTTTCTTGGATAAAGTAGGGAGGTGGAGACGTGTTGCTAGCCTTTACCAAGGTTTAAAGTGTCCCATGGTACGATACTGATTGATATGTATCCATATTGGACGATACATCTTAGTACACCTCTCTATTGAATTGTACTAAAATACATTAACTAGTATTAACAATACTCAATATGGAACCATGCGTCTCTTAAAATCACCTGATCGATACGATATTTGATACCGATACTTTAAACCTTAGTCTTTGCATTGCAATTAGGGACTTTAAGTTACGTTGGATTGCTAATGGCCATCTCTCCCTCCTTCTAAAGCTCATTTACTATATCAAACAATCAACCGATCTAGCTAAATAGTTAAATAAGACAACCAGAGAGATTCTGTAGTATTTTGCATTCTTTTGAAGATGGATGAGATAATCGGGTACAGCCGAGGATTGTTTTTAAATCTAGTAAATTATCTCAAATTCTCTAATTCAAACATGCTCCTCCGTAAGCATTATTGATTGGCTGAGATTAAAATTTTCCACTTTCAATGTTCCGAACTCAAAATTTTTCATTTTTGTAAAAGAAATTTATTTATTGGTATAACTATAGAGGCAAAACCGGTCTAGCCATGTGTACATTCTAGACTTCTGTATTGAGTCCTATGCATATTGTATTCCTGTAACATTATATAGTATTCAGATTCAGCTTAGGATAGATGAGTCTTACATATTTGTTTCAAGGGCTTTGTGGTACCTTGTACGAATTGTCTATTGTTATTGTCATCATCATTGACATCATCATTGTCATCAACGAAAAAATATTTAATGGTATCCAGAGGTGGAGCCAGGATTCAATATTAGGGGACTACAATGACCTCTTTGCCCATTGTCTTTACCATTAAAAATTTTCTCCAATAAGGGAGTGGAGACTAGAGAGAGAGGCAGACACTCATATTTCAAATATAGAAAGACGCTCAAATGAAATCCCGCCCCCTCCAACAAAAAACCAAGAAAAAAAAAAAAAATTTTCAAAAAATTGGTTGGGGGGATGGCCCTCCTTGACCTTGGGGCAGCTGTACCCTAATGGTATTAGATTGGTGTCAACTAGAACCCTTGATTTCCCTCAAAGTGGTATGTATTGTTTGATACCTACAATATGATATTGACACTTGAAACCATGAAGTGGTCAAACCTTGATCAATATGGATAAAATTTCAATGCTAGTTGATGCCTATCCTATTCAAGATCAAGAAAAGAACTTGCTATGAAGAACTGGAAAATAATGAAAGTAACCCTAAAGGTTGGTTTAATTGGTAAAATACCAACACCTCAATAAGTAAAAAACTCCAAAAGTTCAAATCTCCTATAGTCTGAATCTAAAAGGACAAACTCAATGCAAAAGACTTCTGTACAACTCTACATTGACACACAAGCTTCTTTAATGTACAAGCTCTCCTGTTTTGAGCTTTGGAAAGGTCATGACTATATGACTAATGGTGTAAACGGAACACCAAAATCTCTGCTTCCATATTTACAGTTGTATCTGTTTAGGGGTATTTAAATTTGTCCTATTACTAATAAGATGTGGTATGGTAATACTCCTTTCTAACTTATTAGTGTATGTCTGATAAAATTACTGATTAAGTTATATTTTTTGGATTCTTTTTTGTTATTTAATTTTTTTTACTTGAAATACATGAATATTTTTCTAGATTTTCTACAAAAATTAATAAAAAAGGAATTAAATACTAAATGAATTTAAGAAAATCAAATACTAAAATGAGTAGAACAAATGGAAAATTGCTGAATTTTGAAGTTTCAAACCTATCTTTCACAAATTAAAATGGTAATAATGTCAATAGGTATTAAATTGTCCGATACGATATGATAAGATACGGTGCTACCTTTGTCTGATTTGTATCCAATCCGTATCCATCCCTAGAATACAACTGAGACTTGGAGTTGGGTTAGTGTTGGCATACATGATCATATTGTATGATAATGTAATTGCATGCAGAAGTATCTCTACGTACGGACCTAATACCTTTTAACAAAAAAAGCGGGGGAAAGAAAGGGGACATAATTTCAGCCGTTAAAGAGACAAAGTTAGAGCCGTGGGATGTAGGGCTTTGTCTGCTGAAATTCCATTTTGAGTTTTTGTTATTTGTCTTTCTTTCGGTTCGAAAGCTCTGTTGGCCATTCACGGATCAAGCGAGGTAGAGGGAAAGAGTAGGGTGTGTTAGCACTTAGCATTGGAGAAAGAAGTAATCTTATTCTTATTTTTTCTCTTTGATAGGAGGCAATACTACAATTTCTCAAGCAAAAGTGGTTTCTGATCAATTGATTTCCTCCAATTTCTTAATCTCTTTGTCTGAAGTTTTATCATCATATTCTTTTTATTTCTTTCTTCACATTAACAAAGAAAACGAAAAATAGATAGTGAAATAATAATGAATGGGGTTTGGTAATAAGTTGTTGTAGAAAGATATCACTGTAAAAATATCAGTTGGACATATTCATTAAAAATTTATCAAGGTGGGAAAGTCATGTTTTCCATGAACACTTAGATAACACTAGATATGCATGTTTGAATGAACAAAGCAGTTAAAATTTTATTTTGATGGCTTAGTCTAGGTCATTTTCATCTTCATACTAAAACCATTAATACTTGGATGAATCATATGAATCTTGTCTTATGCATTATATTTTTTTTTGGCATATTTCATAGTTTTACTAGCAATTTTAGATGGTAAGGAATTAGAGAATATTGTTCAAAAACCAAAATTTGGTAAAGCCATTTCAGCTTCTTTTAACTTCATTTTAAGGTGCACTAATGGAATTGTCAACATTCTAAAAAGTCCTTCCTATCAAACATAAGCATGAGAAAATGACAATGCCCCGAAAGTCAAGATAAATGTAGATGCATCTTCGAAAGAGAAGGAAGGTAAGGTGGATTTAGATTTATTCTAAGTGACTCCAAAGGTAATATTCTGCTAGCAAAATCACAGCCTGCAACCTTCTTTTCAATACTTGAAGGGCTCTTGCCTTTCTTAGGGTGGGGGGGGTGGGGGGGGGGGGGGGGGGGGGGGGAGGGGGGGGGGGGGCGGGGGGGGGGGGGGGGGGGGGGGGGGGGGGGGGGGGGGGGGGGGGGGGGGGTGCACACAAAAAAAAAAAAAAAAAAAAAAAAAAAAAAAAAAATATGTATGCCCTTCACATGAGTAAAAAAAACTTTTTTATCAAAATGAGAGAAAAAAAGTATTCAAGGGACTTTTTTTTGGTAAAAAAAGAAATTCTTGTTGAAGCCCCAAAGAATTCAACTGAAAATATTATTAACGAATTAACAAAAAAAAGGCTAATAATTATTTTATTTTTTCTAATCAATTTATTTTTTAGTTACTTTAATCTACTCATCATGAATCCCAAACCAGAAACCCTAAAATCCTAAAAGAAACCCAAGATTACAACCATGAACACAGAGAACTAGAGGAAGAAGGACGAATGGCACAAACCCTAGCAAAGCAAAAAACTCTCGACAAAAGCTCTAGACAACTGAACTATTCAGCTCATAAAGAAGACTGAACACCTCAGTCTAATATGATTAACACATGGCGCTGGTTCAACGTAAGTACAGACCAGAGTAACCGAATAGAATTAAATTGAGCCGAACAGCAACTGAACCGTTAGATTACTCCTTACATTTCTCTTCAAGTATAAATGTATATCTTGGAGCAATTTATCACTTCATCTATTAAAACAGCATATTTTATTAAATATTTTGCTTCAACTTAGAAGGCAGTTCAGAAAATAAAAGAAAGGAAGAAAAGAAAACTATAGCTACTTATTTAATTCAATATGAGAAGGGGGAAAAAATCATTTCCATACATTTTTGGAAATTTCCATCAAATTTCATACATTTTTTGAAGTTTCCATACTCAGATGTTTGGGATTTAGAGTTTCAAAGTTCAAAATTTCTTGTAGTCTAACAAGTGAAGTCAAGTGGACCCAGGTTTTGTAGTTTTTATTTTTCAGCACAAAGTGGGGTGAGGATTCTTCTTAGAGTATCCTCCATGGTTGTGGATGTACTTCTAGCACACTATCGGCAGCCTTCTATGTAGAGGTAACAAATTTAAAAAGCCATGAGCTCAAACCTCTGTCCTTCCCGTCTCCTCTAGGCCTATGAACCCCTAGATTGGTTGATGACCAAAAAAGAAAAATCATCCATAGTTGTGTGCCTGTGTCTACTTATTTGTCCTAGTACAATTGGTCGAGAACCCGCGCACGTATGTATATATTTAACATGTGCTTCAAATATACATGTGGTTAACCATTGATGAATTTTATTCATCTTTATCACGGTTTTACCCTGAGCAGATTTCTACAGTGATCATGTCTCTCTTTATCTTGTGTTCGGATTATCTTTAGATGTCATCAATGATCGTTTGAATCTTGATACTTCAAATTATTGCTTACACCATGCATCATGGAAATTCTTCAAACTGTTTTTAATTTTTTGCAACTTTGATTTACTCCAATTTATCAATCTTTGAATTTTCACCATTTAGAAGAAGTTATTCTCTTATTCTATCACTTAAGGTGAGTCCATGCTAGGTTAGGGATGTCAATGGTGTAGTTTAAGGTGGTTTTGGTTTGAGCTTAAAAGTTTTGAACTAAAAAATACCAAGTCCAAACACAACCCATTGGTTTACTCCGATTCTCAATCATTTGTGTTTGAGATTTCATCGTTAAACTTATTTTCTCTAAATTCTTATTTTATGTCAATATTGAGGGGGAACAAACTAAATTAGTGAAATGAATGATAAATAGTATAGATAATAAGTTTTTATAAACAAATACCACCCTAACTACGTGTGTTGGATTTATGGATCCATTTTTCATGATAATACCATAGAAACGCATGTTTTTCATTGCAAGTTGACAACACTTTATACATGAAAGTTTTTAAAGAAACAAACCAGCTAAAGAGACAATATGGTGGACTAAACTAGACTCTATTTCAAGAGTTGTAGGATGGTAATTTCAGTTGTGGACTAAAAAGAATGAAGAAGTCACTTGGGGATTTTGTGAAAATCAACTAGTGATTTAGGGTTTACGGTAAAAAAATGAAGTCTGGGTTTATTTAATGAATCGACATGTCTGGGTGGGTTGATTTGGCTTGGTTTTAGAATTAGGTTGATCGCAGTGTCAATTTGAGTTTAAATTTTTTTCATTTTCATTTAATCTCAACTTTTTTATGTGGACTATGCACACGTGTCATTCATCTATAAGAAAATGAATACAAGGAAATGGACAAGATAAAATTTCGAAATAAGTCATCTCAAATATTTTTTGGTTATGCTTGGGAGGAAAAGATACGGAGCTACATTGTCTACTTCAGTCTCCTTTTCTATACTTCTGCATCAAATATTGTGAAGTGAGTAATAATCTAAAACTAATTAAACTTTTTCATTACATTTTCAAAAATGGTGAGTAATCAAAGTTTTTTTTGGTCAAAAACTGTAATCAAAAGCGTAGAATTCCACTAACTTATTTTAAATGCATATGTATTTGAATTTTTATTTGACTATTCTCCTTTTGCTTGAATGTAAAATGTGATATAACAATTTGTCGAGGTATCAGTTTTGTGCTAATAGTCTCAACTTTCTCCTAAACACATAAGCTTCAAATTTTGGCCATAAGAACAAGTTAAGATAACACCAGAAATAATGGACGGCCATTCAATTAATTTATTGACACCGTATTCATATTATTGGAAGTAATTTTTCAAAATCACTAGTCATTTAACGAATGATAATTTTATTAAGAAATTAAAAAATGTCTAGTCATCCATTTTATTATCCCTAATGATCCATTTTTTTTTCTTTTTTTTTCTTAACTAATGATCCATCTTATCATGTAGATTGACAAGTGCTTCATCAAAAAAACAGAAAAATTCATGTATGGTCTCCAATATTATATCATAACAAATGTGATCTCCTGAAAGAAAAAAAAAAAATAATTACTTTTCTGTTGATTTTTAATTAAGTGGTATTTTTATTTGTTTTTGAAAACTCTAAAATATTTTTAATTAATTAATATGGATGAGAGAATTCACCTTTCACTCTTCTTCTCCTCCTTAACATACATATAACATATTCAATCGGTATTAACAGATAAAAAGAGCAAGAAAAAAAAACCAAAATAGGAAAGTGTGAAACTTAGGCCAATATTTCACCCCAGCTTATTTCTTCCTTACCCCCACCCAATCCCCAAAAAATGATGGAATTTTGAATTAATTTTGAAGGCATGAGTTTTCAAAGTATTTTATTATAGTAAATGGTTAGAGGGGAAGTTATTCCCTATTAGATACTTAAATAGCCTTACTTAAATAGCCCAATAGATAGTCTATGGTAAGACGTGTTTAAATGGTAAATAGACAAGTCTAAAGGAAGACATGGTATAGGATATTTGGAGATTTTGGGAGTTGTATTACAAATTCTTCAAACATACAAAAGTGAAATTGCAATACAATTGAGAGATGAAGATCTTTAGCAAATCTGAAGAGCTTGAAGTAGCAACCGAACGAATCACTGATCGATGAGGTTGAGTCACACTTTGATGCTGTCTTTAAGGTAATTGATGCATCCTACTACCAAGGGTTCTTCGCACCACCACCTCCAAGATAAAACAACCTCCAACTAGAAGATGAGGTAGTTCTTCTAGTCCCTTAAAGGAGCCAAAAGCTAGAGCACAACACTTAGACAACTCAAGAAAGAAATGAACTTTGTAAAACAAATAATGTGAGTGAGGAGAGTCACAATAGCACACAATATGCAAGGAAGGGTTGGGTTTATATAGGCCCAAACCACACCTCCCCACAAGGGAAGAATCAATTCTCCACTAATGGAGAATCAATGGTTTGTCCCTCCTCCACTAATGTGAATAAACCCCCTTGACCTAACCTCCCCACTACTTGGGGAAGTAACTCTCATATTCACTTCTTTGGAATGAATAGGCTTTAACCCATTCAAAGACCTTAACCCCCACTCATGGTAATGGCCATGAATGGTCATGAAGTTGAAATGAGAAATAAAGATCAAGAGTTAGAATTTGAGTAATTCCACCATTCAAGTTAGCCCACCTCATCACCATGATCAAGACCTTTAAGACCCATGACCAATGTCATGAAGAGCCTCATAACCAAAGTCATGAAGAGCCTCCTTTACTCATGGTGCCTCATTACCACCCTTACCTCATGGTGCCTCATTACCACCCTTACCTCAAGGGTCCCACACACAAACAAAACAATTAAATAAAAGAAATGCAAAAACTAATTTTGAAACTTAATATATAGATAATGTAGATTTTAATAAAAAACCTAACATGAGACTCTTTCTCTTTTATATTAGAAAGAAGTTGGTTATTAATTTGCTTTAACAATGATTCTATAATGATGGTAGTCTCTTGCCTTCTATCGAACTATCTTCGGACATTCTTTGTAAGTAGTTGCCCTTTAGAGTGCTTGCCATTGGGACTAGGAAAGTAAGGGGGTATTTAAATATCTTAAGGAAAGTACAATTTTGTATGACCCAACTCATGTACGTTTTTATATCGCAAGATATATACCGATATTGCCGATGTCTTCTTCAACTTCTACAAGGATATTATGTTTCGCATCAGTCAAATAAAAACAAAATTTGGTACAAAGAGGCTTTATTAAGGCTAAGGGATGGGGATATTAATATGCTTCAGAGAGAGCCGAACCCATGACATCTTTACTAAGAGGTATTGGTTTCAACCACTAAAACAGCTTTGAGTGTCCAAAATGAACTCGAAAAGAGGTTTATAATTTATATAGAGCTCCAAAGGTTGTGGGTGAAAGGTAAGGTCACCTCTCTTTGTGAGGGTACCTATTCAGCTCAACTCCCTTCGGGAAGGTACCTATCCAACTGACCTCCTTAAAGGAAAGTGCCTTTCTAAATATATAAAAAATAGAAAATAAAAGAGGAGATTCATGAGAGTATAAATATGAATAAAAGTATGAGAAAATAAATATGGAGAAATTAATGAATCGTGAATTAGTTTTTAATTAGAAAATTGAATTTTCATTTTTTTTAAAACTCTTTAACCAAAAAAGGCAGGGAAAAAAGGGAACGTAATCTCACCGTTAAAGAGACAAAGTCAGAGCCGTGGGATGTAGGGCTTTGGCTGCTAAAGTTCTATTTCAAGCTTTACTTATTCTCAGTCTTTCAGTTTGATAGCTCTGTTTGGCTATCCACGGAGAGGGAGAGGGAGAGGAAGAGGGAGAGGGAGAGGGAGGAGCAGGGTGTGTTAGCATTTGAAAATGGTGCAGAGGCTCACCTACAGGAAGCGGCATAGCTATGCCACCAAATCGAACCAGACGAGGGTCGTCAAAACGCCTGGTATGAATCTCTTCTTCTCTCTGGTAGTGTATATAGCCAAAACTATAGCATTGAATATCTGGCTAAGTTTCTCATTGTTCTACTCATTCTGTATTTAAGTGTTTAGCGATAAATCTATCTTTAGTTCTGTTAATTGCACTTTGATCTATCACTTCTGTTGCTCCTATTGCAAGTTGTTCGATTGATCGATCTCTTCCCCCATTGCCCATGCTTAATGCGAATATATTGAATGTATACCTAGTTTTGTAATAATGCATTTTCATATACGTGTTTCCTCTGATGGTTTTCTTAACTGCCTTTAGTTTTTCATTTGCGCTTATTCAGGTGGGAAACTGGTCTACCAAACCTCTAAGAAGAGAGCCAGCGGGCCGAAGTGTCCTGTAACTGGGAAGAGAATCCAAGGGGTACGCGTTAGTTTTGTATTACATTTATATAATATGTTAATCCTTCTTTGTATTGAATGTCATGAGTTTTGGCTTATTAAAATTTCATATCTAATGTTTGATCAGTTACTGATGTCCTAGATTGTGGTGGTGTTTAAAGTTTTTAGTTTCTTTATACATACGTGGGTTGAACATTTGGTAAGAATGCGCCCCTCGTTGCAAATGCTAGCAGGAATTCTTTTGAACTTGCTCAAATTGTTGTAGTGGCGTATATCTATTTATTTTCTAAACTTAAAACTTTTGTACTTAATGATATGGATAGGAGTATGATTTCTGGGCCCAAAATGTCTCCTGTTTCTGCAGGGTTTTAGGCTTAACCCTAGTTGACTTCCCTTAGAGTCCTACCCCAAGTAGGAAGCTTCAAACCGACCCAATCCTATAGGAATAAAGCTGAAATTAGAAAACAACAACAGTCCCATTCCTAGCCTAACCAAAACCCTAGTACCTTTCAACCCAACCCCTAAAACCCATAAACCTAACCCTAAACCTCAACTCCAGATCTGAAACTACAATCACAGCATACATTGAGCCTAAAACCCAAATTCCTTTAATGATAAGCCTGGCTGAATCCTTCTAAGCCTATCCCTAACCCTTGCAAACCCTAAATCTTCAAAAATCCTTCAAACAAAGGAACCTACAGCCCTAGAAGACTGCTGGTTCCTAGTTCCTATGAGACAGGATCCTGGAGTGAGCTTAATTCTAGGGCATATGTTCAATAAACTAAATGCTAGAATGTGATTCATGTCACTACAACTTGGTTTATTGACCAATGCACCACAGCCTGCCCCCAGATAAAGGAAGATTTTGATCAGTACAAACTGACAGAGGGATGGAAGCTTTGTATGCTCCTGGTTGAGTGGTTGGGCTAGACAATGGTGGAAACTACATGAAAAGAGACTAAATGAAAAAAAAAACCTATAGGTAGAGTATACAAAGTATGAGTTAGAGAACAAGTACCCTCTAGAACATATGTGAAGAGAGCTGACCTACAACAAGATTAGCCCCAAAGGCACATTCACTTGAAGAGAGTGTGAAGTATCCAACAGAGAGTGGCTTCTTTTGAGCAAATGCCTGGAGCAACTTTTGGTTGTTACCGTTCTTCATCTCCAAAGGATGCTACTGTTGCAATCGTTGAAATTCTGATGATGTAAGAACAACACAAAAAGAAACCATTAATCAATGAACCAGAACATGAGGTTGAGGTTAATGTTGAAGTTGTTCCAAAATTTTTAGTTGTAAGGAAGAGTTGGTCCCTTCTGTTTCAAATGTCGAGGCTTACATTGAAGGATTTGAACAGCCAAAGTTTGGGCAATGGATGATGTAAGTTGGCACTACAGTTGGTGAATTGGTAGAAGAAACCATTTGGAGACAGTGAATGATTAGGAGTATCTTGAAGATCTTGAAGCAGAGAAGGTTGAAGAAATGTTTGTTGACAACACAATGAACACAATTGCTAATATTGTAGTTGATCTCATAGAAGTTGTGATTGCACCTGAATTTTCTGAATAAAAAGCTCCCCTTCTTGAAGATTATATTCCTAACATCCTTGAGCTGCTAGCTTTTGTTTTGGGTTGAAATTGGACGTATTCCACATCAAACTTGTAATGGCCTAAGATTTAATGAACAAACATAATGTTTCTGCTGTGCATTGCATCATCTTTTGGGTGTCTGAGAAGGATAGTATGCCAATCTGAGATAGCCAAAATCATATTTTCAGGAGCTAAAGGTAGTTGTGGGTGAGATGTCCAAGGTTAATCTGGCTTGAGCTTTAGCCTATTTAGCGGTGGTTTGTATGGTTATATTTATTTTAATGGTACTTTAGGGGTGTAAGTAAATGTTAATTTTATGTGGTTTCTATTTAAGTGTATGTTTTTAGTAAACTCTAGTTTCTTCTGCTATAGTTCATGTTTATCTTTATTTCCATGGTACTTCTTTTCTATGTTTTTTGGGGGAATGAAAAGAGGGGTGGGTGGGTGGGGGGGGGTTGGTTTTTCAATTTTCCAAGATTGAATGCATGACTTTAGAATTTGAACATCATTTGTGAGTGAGCTTCCAAGTTGCTTTGTGAAATGAATGGTATTTAGCACCTTATACAATGTTGTCTCCACAGATTCCTCACTTGAGACCTACTGAGTACAAGAGATCTAGATTACCTAGAAACCGGAGGACTGTAAACAGAGCATATGGTGCAGTGTTATCTGCAACTGCTGTTAGAGAGAGGTTGGTTGTTTATATCCATGGAATCAGCCCTATCCCCATAAAATTAAAACCCCAATTTATATTTTGGTTGATTTTTTGGCAGTTCTGTCTGCTCATAGCTTTTGTTTTCTGTAGAATCATTCGGGCATTCTTGGTGGAAGAGCAAAAGATTGTGAAGAAGGTATTGAAGATCCAGAAAGCCAAGGAAAAGTTAGCTATCAAAAGCTGAGTATGAGGGGGAACAAAAATGAAAGAAAAATTTTTGGATTTTCGAAATTTCTTTTTGAACTAGTTTAGTAGGAGTAAATTGGTTGGTGTGTTGTGACTGATTTTCTCCTGCTGTCCTTGTTATCAGATATTTGTTTTTTTCTTTTTCCTTTTTTAGGGATCCTGTTACTACTGTTTATTCTTAAATGCTCTTTTTGAGAATATATTCAGTTTACTACCTTTTATGTTGCGATGAAGCTCAGATTTTAGGGTTTGTGCAAATCTTCTGGGCTCTGGCTACCTTTGTTTCTGTTCTTTTCCTTTTGCTTTTCTTTTATTTTGTTGGGAGTGTTAACTGAGGTGAGCAACGGGGTTTATCTCCACCTATGGATCTGCTAAAAGCTGTTCACCTGAAAAAAGCGTTGTGCCAAAATCTTATCTTGTCTATCTGCTTATGCCTCTGATCCATGGCCAGGCTTGGCTCTTCAAACCCAGTCTCTTTGTTGAATTTTTCATGGCTTAGTGTGGGAAGCGAGCTGAACTCACAACTGTTTATTGTGCTTTCTCGTTTTCATTCATGTTATGGTGATCCAAACTAAGTTATCAAAGCATCTATTGATCAATACACCAGTTTACACCAAACACACAAAAGACAGATTAATGAATGGAGTTCAGCTTAAGGGCATCCCTCTCAACATTTTTACTCTTTCAACCAATCTGTCATGAGGAGGGCGTATCTCCTTCACCAGAGGGTGATCTTCCACAGCACTCAGCCATGCGCAAAGAAGCGGATTCTTGTTTGGGTCCATCAATTTCACACCCCGGTGACCTCTTTGACAGCATGAATGTTGTACGCAGTGGTTCCAATTACAATACCCAGAAACCCAAGGGTCTCACCATTGAAGAAAGGGGAGTTGCCCTTAAAGTCCTCTGCCAGGCCTTTCTCTAACACCCCTCAGCTTCTCCTCCAGCTCTTTAATGGCTACTCGTTGTTCTTCACTTCCAGACGTGATAAGTGTTCGGCTAACAGGGAGCAGCTGAAACAATATCAATAGAAACACCAGACAAATAAACTTGGATTTGAATCATAATGGTGGTTCAAGAAAATGAATTGAACCATAATTCTAGCTAGCTACTGACCTTGTGATCAAAGAATTTAGCCCAGAATCGGAGCTTGGCCCTTTCGTAAGGGTCTTGAGGTAGTATTGGAGGAGAGTTCTGGCTCCAGAATTCATCGATGTATTCAAGGATAACTAGAGTTTCAGCTATGGGCCTACCATTGTGTAAGAGGACAGGAACCTTCTTATGGACAGGGTTGTACTGGAGAAGCAATTGGCTCTTGTTACATAGATCTTCTTCTACGTATGTGTAGGGTATACCCTTAAGTTTAAGGGCCAGTTCGACCCTCTTGCTGAAATTGCACCCCCACATCCCATGCAAGCCTCACTTCACTCGTCGCTGACATATTCCCTCTCGTTCTCTTCCTTTGTCAAGCCACTCTCAGGCAAGGCTTTTAAAGATTTACAAGTAAAGCTATTACTCCTTAGATAAGAAAGGAACAGAAGCAGACAAAGTCGGATTAGCTTGGGCAATTGAACATCGCTAAGCAACTTATCAAAAAATCTCAAAGAATCAACAAGAGAAAACAATTTACCAAGAATAGAAGATCGTTATGATTAAGCCAGATGACAAAGTGTTAATATAATCCCTCTAATTCAATTAAGAGAATTTTGAATTAATAAATTCTAGCCAATCATGCATAGAGTTACTAGAAAACTCAGCTATATTAGTCCTTAAAGGTGAAGTTCTCCAAGTCTGTTTTGCATGGTCATGGGAGAATAAAGCATGAACAACAGTTTCAACGTTAGATATACCCTGTGACAAGCATAGGAGGCATAAAGGGGATTGACTAGTATCTCTATCAAAGAGTGCCTTTCTCATGAGCAACCCTCCATAAGAAGGGCCTAATCTTGGGGAGGGTTTTAATGTTCTACAATTTACCCCAGTTGATGTTTGAGGGTGAAAATGGGTGATTAGATTACCAACTAAGGGAATTTTTGATTAAATGGTATATTGATTTAGCTTGAAAACGACCGTTAGTTGACTCCTTCCACACCCAAAAGTCTTCAACCTCCATATTTGATATCGGGATTGATAAAATGATTGTTTTCTCTTCCCTTTCACCTCCGATCTATGAAGAGGCCCCATAGGGATGGCCGGATGGGTGGTTTTGAGGGATAGGGAGACGGGAGGGGGTATCGAAAAATCTCCCTTAATTCTAGTTGTGAGACCATTACCTATGCCCTTTAGAATCCCTTCCCTAAAAACATCTCTTCGGACAATAATGCTTTTCCAGCCTCAGGAAGCCCTTTTTGGAACTTGGGCATCCAAGAAAGGTACATCTTTCAAGAATTTCCCTTGTGAGGTTCTAGCCTAAAGTGTGTTTGGTTGAGTTAGTAATCTCTATCCTTGTTTCGCCAATAGGGTTTTGTTGAAAGAATGAAAATCTTTAAATCCGACTCCCCCTTGCTTTTTAGAGCAATATAACTAGTCCCATTTTATCTAATGATTACTGAATTTACATTGTTTTTCCACCAGAATCTCCGGATCAAACTAGTTAGTTTATTACTCATTTCTTTTGGAGTGAGAAAATTTGACAATGTGTACGTGTGCAAGGCAGTTACTACAACCTTGATAAAAATTTCTTTCCTTGCTTGAGAGAGTAACTTTTCTTTCCAACCCTCAAGTTTTGACTAAGGTCTACCATACACATAAGAGGACACTTGATTTTTTGATTTTCTTATATTTGATGGTAAACTAAGGTAAATCCCATGAAATGACACTTCTTTAATTTTAAAGGTTGAGATATTTGGCTTTTAATTTGATTTGGACTTTCTTGCTAAACATGATGAAAGATTTTGAATTGTTTATGTGTTGCCAAAAAGCTTCCTAAAGAGCAGCATATTCAGCTTTTGTAAGGGTAAAAACCGTGCAGCCATTCGCAAAGAATAAATGATTGATCTCTGGGGATCATTGGGCCACTTTAGGCTAGATAGCCAAAGGATTTCCAATAGCTGATGTCAAATTTCTAGAAAGAATTTTTGTGATATAGGATGAAGAAATAAGGACTTAGTGGTCACCCTTGCCTTAATCCTCTAAATAGAGTTATCTTGTTGGTCAGCTGCCCATTAATCTTAATGGGGTGTTCGACAGTGGAGAGGCACTGCATTATCCTTTTGATCCATTTTCCATGAGAACTCAACATACTCAAAATATTCTTGATGAGACACCATTCCATTTTATCGTATGCTTAGCATGGGTCAAGTTTTAGTGCCATATACTTAGCTTTCAAATTAAGCTGTTTCATAAAATGGAGGCATTCATGGGCTAGGTAAATGTTGTACAAAATAAATCTACATCGGACGAAGGCACTTTGAGTTTCTCTGGTAAGGGATTTTAGCAAAGGTTTAACTTGTTGGCAAGGCACTTTTGCTATAATATTATAAGGAACTGTGCAGAGAGTCAGGGACTGATAGGTCTAAGGTCACTCATCAACTGGGGATTTTTCTTTTTGGGCATGAGGGGTAATAATGATTTTGTTCAAAATTTTTAGTAAGAAGCCCCCATTAAAGAATATTAGAGAACAAAAATTAGGCCACGCCCAATAGTATCCTAATTGCTATGGTAAAGTTGATAGGGAGACCATCAATGCTAGGAGCTTTGTTGTCTTTCATTTAAAATATAACACCCCTGATCTCTTCAACAGTGAAAGCCCTACAGAGCAAATCATTTCAGACCTTGAGATACATGGTTAAATTGTTGAGGTGAAATGTTCAGGAACGACATTCTTTGCAACCGGAATACCATTAGTTGACCTTGGAATGTTGCAAAATATACAATTATCAAAGTATGAATCAAATAACAAACATCTTCCACAATTGGGCAAACCAAATGCCATGCTCTTATTGAAGTCTTGAAGGTAAGAGATGGAGCTATGAGCTCAATGAGGCTTCGCCCTTGTCTCTTCATATAATTTTGGGTAATTTTCATCTGGCCCCGATTTAGGATGTCATTTTTAGTCGAACTGGACCCCCCCGTGGAGCATTTAGCAAAACGCCGGGGACGCCCCTTTTCTGTCTGTCTTATTTTTCCGAAAGTATTAATTTACAAAAAGACTTTGCATTACCCGTTCCCATCTCCCGTAGTATGGAAAAAGTCAATTTAAGGACAAATTATCGCTTCTTGGACGAATTTGCCCTTTTTTTTTTTCTTCTTTCTTTCTTAATTTAATTTTTTTATTTTTACATTTTACGGGATTAAAAGTTATTAATTTACAAAATTAGACCTTTCTCTATTACCCGATTCCCAAATCTCTTGAGAAATGTAGAACGGTTAAAGGTTCATCAACTTAGGTGAGACGCGAGAGGTCTGAATGGAATTAGTTCCAACTGAAACAGGCCGATGGAGATCTGCCGTTTTCATCATCAATAAATGTTGATTTGATTTTGTAAATTAATAAACTTTAAATCCTTAAAATGTAATAAAAAAATAAAAAATAAAAAGGACAAATTCGTCCAAGAAGCGATAATTTGTCTTTAAATTGACTTTTTCCATACTATAGGGGAGGCAGATGCAAAGTTTCAGTTTTTTTGGACTAAAAATGACATACACTAAACCTCAGGGGTCCAGATGAAAATTACCCTATAATTTTTTATTACTTTTTAATATTTATCTAATGAGCCCTATCTATTTTGGTGGTAAAAAAATCATCGAAGGAGCTTGGGATTATGCGGGAGGTGATCCGGACTTTCGAAATAAATGTTAAAAATGGGTACAACCAGCTCAATCCGGGTCGACCCATCCAAGTTAACATTCCGACGGATGCTTGCCTCCCAAATCCTGCACGAACGTGCCTGTGTTCGTGCAGAGGATCCATACTCTTCCTGAACCTTATTCCCACCTTATCCTTCCATCCCAGCTGGCAAGGTCAGGCGTCTGTGTGCTCTTCGCGCCAAATTGCAAAAACGCAGGATTTGCAGTTCAATCGGAACTTCGAATTCGAAGGATCCTAGCAATGTCTTCCTCACTTGTATCCGCTCCTCTCTTACTCCGTTCTCCTCTTTGCCGTTACTCTACTCTTTCGAAGCTATCCGTATCGAAAACCCTACAGAAACCAAACTACCCATTTATCTTCAAAAGAGACTACAGTTTTGGTCCTCCTTTATCGATATCCCACTCCAATGGAGTTCAAAGGTTTCCAAGAAAGATTAATAGAATCTCTGATAGAAGGCTTAATTTCATCTGCTTTTGCAACGCAAAAGGAGAGCCCAAGGATACTTTCCAAGGAAAGGTAGGGTTTAAAGCTTCAACTTCTACCATTCGAGTTTATAATTGGTTTATCAATTTTTATGGGTTTTGATTTCGACTTCTTCAGATTCTCGTTACTTGTGTACCAGGATAAGAACTAGTAATGAATTGAACTAACATTTCAGACTGAATTTTTTTTTGAGTGAACAGTCTGAAAAATTGTCTGTAATTGGTAAGCCGGTGAACTGAGAAGTCTCTGTTTTTCTATTTTTATGTGTAACAACTGTGAAATTTGACACTTCAGATTTTTAATAATAATTTCTCTATTACTTTTGGCAGGAAACTGGACCGGACTGGCCTATCCTCAAGCGGTGGAATGTCCCTTGGCAATGGCAAACTGTCAGCTTTTCCATGATTACATGTGCAATAAGGTACGTTCTCTGAGTCCATTATGTTTCGCAAGAATTTTCTTGAAGCACTAAATGACATTCTGTACCATTCCTCTTTACTGCTCTCTACTCGTCAAGATACCTTTAGAGTAGGAATTTCATCAAATCCTATACAGCTATATGGAATTCAGATGCATGACTAGTGGAGTTCTGCTGTATATTGTTTTTCATTGTTTTCATCTTATGGAAAAATCTGAAAAAGAAATTTCTATCCATAGTTGTGTTGTGGAACTAACTTTCTTTCAGGCAGTTTTGTTTTGACAGGATTTGTAGAAGCATCAGTTTTGCCATATCTGGGATTGCAGATCGGAGAGCTAAGTTTAGATGAGAAGGCAGAACTACTTTTTGTGGATCAAGCGTATGCATTTTTGCATCATTACCCTTGGTTCTTTGTCGAAGTCATTACTGTGAAAACTTCCTTTTGATAATATCTACTGGATCAATTATAAAACAGTACACCAGCAACATGGTGCACGTGACAGGAGAGTTTATATCCCTAATCATTTTACATACAAGATTGTTAATGTAGAATACCTTTTAGAGGCATCTTCAAACTGCCTGACTCGTTTCATTTACATAAAATCTTCGACTTTGCTGCTGGTGCACTGTTCATATCATCTGCCATATGTTTTCCTGAATTTTTTTTTTTTAATTCTTATTTTCTTATTGGATTCTTAGTTATTCTTATGCCCAAAACAGGGAAAACAGTTTTTTATCCTTCTTACTGTAGACATTGATTGTTTGTATAGCATAGTGACCGCCATTGTGCTTGGAGTTATTTATGGCTTCACAAAAAGCTTCCAGCCTCTTCCAGATGACATTTTCCGCTATGGTACATCATACATCCTTAAATTTTTTAATTTATTTGGTTGGATATTAGTTATAAATTTCTAATCAGGAAGGAATGCATCTTTAGACTTCCCTCTTCTCATTTTAGTTGAGGTAATTAACCATGTAAATGGTGATGTGGTGCCTGATATTATGCTTGCCATGATTGAGGAAGCAATTTTAACACATTAATGGACTTAAATAAATAGTGCATCTTTTCTTGTTTCTGCATTTTCTGGTCACTCTTGACAAAAATTTAATTTATTCTGATGTTGTATTTGACTTTTGTAAAAGAAGAGAATGCTGAATTTTGCCGAAATCATTCCAGAACTGAAGGACCCTTTCAGTCTACAGAGGGGTTGGCTTCTATGGACAGGATTTGGACTTGTTGGTGCCCTTCTTGCCATTGCATTAACTGGAGCAATCATGGCATTATTTAGTGACGAGAGCCCACAAAGAGAGGTTAGATACACGCACACAACCCCCTCTCCCCCAATTGTATTGCTGACTCCTCTGAGTTTCAGAACATATGCTCAAATTTCAATTTGAATTATATAAGTGATAAAGGTGAAAACGAGGAAGGATATTTTGCAAAATTAGGAAGGACAAAACAAGGAATGCATGAATTAGAGATGATCTGGGAGTTGCACTGATAAATGACTAGCTCTGTGAAAGTTGTTTAAAAAGGTATGGCTATGTCATACAAAGGGCCTATAAATGCCCCAGTAAGGAAGAGTGGTCTGACCACGACTGAAGGAGCTAGAAGAACTAGAGGCAGACATAAAATGACCACTGGGGAGTGTGAGAAATGACATGCTGAGTCTTGGGCTTGTACCAAGTATGACTTCTGATATAACTGACTGGAGGCAAGAATTCATAATCCTATTTAGCTTAGTTTTCATGATCTGCTGGGCTGTTCTCCTTTCCCTCCTCCTTTTTACCTTTCTTTAATTTTTATTTTACATATTGACTACACGTCTCCTTTCTCTTGTTGTTTCTCGGATCCATGTAGCCAACCCCTGAAATAAGGTTGAGTTTGCTGCTATTGTTGGTTATGTAGAGAGTGTACCTCAGTCCCACGGTAAGGTTGTCCCCTGACTTCACCACCAAGTGGTTGCTTGTTCAAGTCCAGAAATAGCCTCTTTGTGAAGGAAAGTAAGGCTCCATGCTATACAACTTTTTGAGACCCCGCAATGGTAGGATCCTCATGCACTAGGTATGCCCTTTTTTATGTTATATATGGCCAAGGTTTCATTCATGGTTCAATTAGGAAGCCTAACCTAGACAGCTGTAAAAGACAGCCACATGGTAGATCAGGTGTGAACAGCTTGTAGACAGGTAGATCCAAAATTCCCCTACTCAGATGTCAAGTTTCAGCCCAATTGAAATCTTCTAAATGTGCAATAGAGCTTTGAAAATTTAGGACCATGGGAGAATGTGTAGTGGTGGTTGGAATACAGTAGGCATGCATTGATCTGAAGAGTGGAATCGGCACATAATCAGCTTATGTGGTGGACCATTATCGATCCTCATGCACTGACTGTAAATGCTCTCCTTGCATGTTGTATGTGTTATATAGTTGTAATACTTTTTATGTGGTTAAACAGGGGATTTGTTTGAACCATTTGACAAGGCTATGCATTTTCCTTCATAACAAGTAACAATCAGTTGATTATACAAGGATGTATGTCACGTCTGAGGAGGTGAAGCCATAATATACAACAACTATAATTATTTTAAAATATGGTAGTTGCTCAGTCATGTTTTCTAGTTGATTCGTATTTTAGAATCAGATACACAGGATGATTATTAATACGGGAAATCCATCACAGTATTTTGTACAGATAGGCATGATTATTAATACTCAAATAGTTTACTACTAAAAGGGATCTCTGAAGTAAAAACAAATTCAGAGAAAAAATGTTTTGGTTACATATTTAAGATATTGTGTGTATTTCTACAGCTAGTTTGTTCTTAGGGACCCCTTAAAACAATTCCGTAAGCCTTTTCTTTTCTCTGTTTCAGACAGATGCTCTTGTTCGCTTGCTACCATTGATTGGCTCATCAAGTGTCAGGTGTTGTATTGAGAAGTGTATCTGTTTATTTTCTGTTTTCTTGTTTGCTCATTCGAATCTTGTTGTAAGCCTTCATGAATGAGAATGAGAAAGAAAATTAATCAAACTATTACGTGTTTTTCAGCACTGCTTGCTTGGTAGGAATAACTGGTGTTTTGGCTCCGCTGCTTGAGGAGACTGTGTTTCGAGGGTTTCTGATGGTGTCCATGACGAAGTGGTAAAGTTCCTTGCTGCCTGTTCTTTACTACCACCAAAGTAACATTATGTTTATCAGTGATAGGAATGCTGGTCCTGGTCAAATGGAATATACATTGGCCCCACATGACATAATGTCTGTCTGTGTTATAAATCTCAAATATCAGTACCTGTCATTTTAGATAACTCGTGATTCTAAGAAAAATTCACAAACTTAAGAGACATACAGATGATTAGTTCATAAAAGTTGAAGTAATTCATTCAGGGGAAAAGAAAAAAGGCTGAAGTAATTCCTGTCAGATCTTAATGCTCAAATTAGTTGATCCTTTGCTTAGTCAACTTAATGTGTTGGCCATATTTATGACTTGAATTACTTAATTTTAAATCGAAATTTCATTGGAATAAAATGGAATGAACTTGAAGTGATTCTTTACATGATTTTGATCTAATGGTCAAGTTTGTGCTAGCCGCTTCTACCCCTGCCAAATGAATTATCTTGGCTGTTTCATTTGGTTTGATGAGGATATCCTGCTCCATGTACTGGAAGAGTCCCTTTATAATTGAGTGGTTTCTGCTTCTTCTTCTTGCTGCATGAAGACTATTTTAATGCACATATCTTTCAAGATTTAGATTAACCTATCTTTTCTGTACTAGAATTTTCCCTTTCTTTGTGCAGGGTACCAACACCAGTATCTGTTCTTATAAGTGCTGCAGTGTTTGCCATTGCCCATCTCACTCCTGGAGAGTTTCCTCAGCTGTTTGTGCTTGGTAATGCTTTGCATCTCTTTGTTGGTAATAGTACAATGAACACCACAGAATATTTGATTGTTTACTTGTCTGACTGTTAGTGAATGTGTTTCACTTAATTCTCATACCAACACCAATTATTTAGTGTTCTCGAGATCTGTTCTGTAGAAATGAGTAAATAATGTAAGAATCTTTCATATCACTGCACTGCTTTGTATTTTACATCCTGTCCGGTTTCATCAAGGAAAATCATCCATCTTATCAGAATATAGCATGTGGACTATGCCCTGAGAACTATAACAGATTGAATAAAGTGAAGTGCTACTGGAATATAGGCTAATGGATGAATACAAGTCTAATTGAAGGGGAGAATTACGAGACCGCTTTTGAACCATCCATTCTTTATTAATCACTCGTCTAGTGGTCACATAGCAAAATCCTTGAAGAATTAGACTAGATGAGACGGGGGAACTTGAAAAGGAAGGTGGGTAGTTTCATACTTGATAGAATTTTGACTAGATAAGGAAAATTTCCATAGATTGCTTCTCCACGTGTGAAGAATATAATGTGGGTTGAATTGTTGATAACAGACACAATGACTGAGTAAACAAATATAATGATGCTTCCTAGATAGGGGGAAGAATATGATGCCTAACTGAAAACAATTGGGCAAGATAAGACCCCCGCCTTCATTGAGACACATCATTGAGTCCTATAAATGATAGATGCATGGAATAAATATATTTGCTATTATGGCCAGGCATGACCATGTAGTACATAATAATGTAGTGGCTGTTGTTGCCAGCCTCCAGATATTGTTATTGTTTGATATTAGTTACTGGTAATATCACTTTATTTTTCTTTGCCTCAGGACCAGGGATGGCCATAGCTTGGGTTTGTTGCGGGAGTTAACGAATCTCAAATCCAATTTTTTGTAATTATTGGTTGACACTGAATGACTCTCAACCTTCAGCTTACACTTCATTTAGTGAATTTACAGTATGACCTGTGTTGCGTGGCCCTGGGATGGTGTTGCGTTCCAAAGCCACCCCTAACCACGAGAGTGAGCAAAGTGAGTTTCAGGTTTGACCTGCCACTAAGGATGGCCAATCTGTAACTCAAGTGTATTCTTTGCAGTCAAGACCTTGTGAAGAATTTCTTTAAGGGGATTGCTCCTTTCAGTCCCTATTCAGTATGAAATAAAGTGAACTGAAATAATAACCATTGGTTAAATGAAGTGAAAGAAATTAGCTTCAAAGTGATGTCATATGACAAAGCTTACGTGGGAAATCATTTTCCAACCTGAAACCATCAATTTTTTTTAATTATTTGTCCTCTGAATAGCATTTGACTTTTTTACTCACTAATTCTACATGCCATTGGCCCCATATTTCTCCATGTTACTTACATCAACTATATTTACAACCGTGGTTGCCAATGCGTTGCCTAGGCATCCACACTCTTTTCTCTTGGTCTATTTCCTGGTGTTGCCTTGGCTGCCTGGATGTCAGCTTGTCAGTGTTTGTTTTTTTGCCCCCTCGATCGCCTTGGTTTGGCTAGATGCTGTGACAACTCTGCTTGCTAGTGATATCCTCACTTTATATCTTTCCATTCACTTCATTTCTCTTCTTACCAGACAGAGATTGTAAAATATAATCTCACTGACAATTTACCAGTTGCTGCAGTGAGGGTCATGGTGCTCTTGGTTTTCTGTGCATCTGTACTGTGGGTGGGGAAACACCTTGACCACAGGATTGTTGTCAACAATTGATTGGAGCATGTGTATTCCTCCATGCTTTCAAACATTTGTCATGTTCACATTTGGAGAAGTGTGATGTTCTTTTCTTTCCTGTAACTGACCTAAGTATAATTGAAGCCATTTCATTATAATAAATTAAATTTAAGGTCCAGGGTTGAACTGTTGAAGTCTACCCACAGCTTGCTATTCTCTGTAGATCAGCCAAAAAATGATTTGTGTTTCCCTTATATTATAGTTGGTCATGAAAGTAAAAGTACAGCTTACTGTACATTCTGTAGAGAAGTTGGCTCAGCACTCTGCTCTTCAAAAAATAAAACATAATTTCTTTACTTTTACAGGGACTGCATTGGGATTCTCATATGCACAAACTCGCAATCTTCTAACCCCCATCACCATACATGCACTCTGGAACTCAGGAGTGATTCTGCTTCTCACTTTTCTTCAGGTAAAGAGCTGCATGATTTCTGGATTTAATTTTGGTTATACGGGGAAGCTCTATTTTTAGACTCTTTTTTCCCTGAACATTAAGGCTGAAATTCTTCATTAGTGTCGTGTTGGAAAACCGTTCTATTTTCTGTCTGGAGGAAGTTTGGCTAGGTATTAATATGCTTTTGATTATTGGTCCAGATCATTGATCTGATATCCCTCATATTGGCATTTTGGAAGGAAGATCCTCCGAAGAAACTATAAAATGATTAAAAAGAATATGTTTATTGTCCTCCCCTTGAAGGTGCTGCTTACCGCAGCGCTATGGAACTTAGAATGTTGGGGCCCAATCTGAAATTCTTGAGTCTAATCCTGCCTTCACCATTTTTATTCTAATCTTTCAAGTTTCAACCGCACTTCTCAGCAAATTAGATAAATCCCCTTCCCCTATAGATTGAGGTGGTTAGTGCAGCAGAAAAGAAGATGCTAAATGGAAATTTATGCACATTGCTGGTACAACTAAGTTGTATCTTTCCATATGCTGTGATTCTGTTGAACGCTACGAAGGGTTTATAATTTCTTCCCTCGGATTCTGTGACTGCAGCTGGAGGGATATGATATCAAGGAACTGTTGCAAGCATAATAGTCTTCCACTGGTTAACTTCTTGGGTTTCATTCTCACCAATTGGCAAGGTTGTGTGGTACTATTTATTGTCAAGAAAGGAATACCAGAGGAATAACTGGCGAAGAACTTACCCGAAAGGGATTGGTTATCAATGGATTTGACAGAGGAATATTCTTCTCTTTTTGGCAATGCGTTGGTGTCTGGGGTGTCGAGGAGAGTATGTGAATGATATCTATTCGACCACATAAAGCTATGGCAATACACAGGCCATAAGAGGTAAATGTTGTGTTGCAGGTTATCTAATTTCATTATCTACCCAGTTATAATTTGTAAACATGTAGAGGAACTAGAGCCTTTGAAAGTGATTTTCTGGACTAGCTTACTGCCTATTCCTTTGAGAGTGGGGTCATTAATTAACGGTATACCATGTAACCTTGGAAATACTAAAGACTTGTTCTCTCTTTCTTTTCTTCTACATCTAACTTGTGCTTGTAGCTACGAATTCTAATCCTCAATGCTGAGAGCTGCTTCTGTGTTTGAACAGTCTCACCTTGGTGCTTACAGAAGCAGATCAGGTCGACAGAAATCTTGTCCGGAGAAGAGTTTAATTTGGGTAGACCGGTGAATTGATTCTCCAGATGGGTATGATTATTGTGTGCTGTAGCCATGATTGTGGAACACAAATTTCCTTCCCCCATTCCCAGCAAGAACACAAGAAAATATCTGCGCAGAAATTTTTGTTTTTAGTTCTAAAATTCTTCATCTAACACTTCTATTTCCTATTGCAATACACAACCATCATGCAAGTAATCATCAGAGTCATATGCAAAGTGTGAACAGTGTTTAACACGAGTCTTATCATGGCGTTACATGCTTGGTTTGGGTTAGGATTAAACTTGCTATGTAAGTTATTAAGGGTTAACTTCGATATAATATTGGGAATACTCAATGAGAGGCAGCTTTGTGGGTGATTTTGAGTAAATCTAAAGCATGTAATCTCTCTACGAGAAGTTGGAGTAAGTTCAAAGCATGGCTTACAACAGCACAGCGGCATGCATTAATTACTAGTGGCCTTAAAAAACATATATTGAAAAGAGAGGGATAGTTATGTTAGCAGCACATAATACGCCAGCATTCCATGTATCTTTTCACTCTCTTTGAAATGGATTGTCCATCTCGCAAATGGTTAAAAGCAAGACGGACGGTCGAGATTTCAATCTTGACTGTTGGCAGCAAATGCCATAAGCGTTGAATTTCGGTGCTGCGCATCAAACGCGTGAGTATTATACTGCCAATGGTCGAGATCGAAATCTTGATTGAGCTTTCAATCTTGACCATTGACAGCAGATGTTGCAACATTCAACATTCAAGTCTGCTCCATAAAAAGAAAAGAAAAGAAAATCTTTGGTAAAAGGAGAAAGAAAGAAATAAATACACAGTAGGATGCGAACATATGGTTATGCCTATTCCATTAAAAGTATATGATTACTAGTTTTAGAAATGGTGTCTCAAAAGTATGTATTTTTTTTTGGTCAACCAAAAGTATGTATTTAAAACAAAAGAAGAGATTTTTTTTTTGTCCTTCCAATGGGAAAACACCCATTTATAAAAAATGTTTCTGCTTTTGGAAACGTTAAAATTGCTTTTGACGTATTTGCAAGCAGAATCATTGGATGACTTTTTATTTTTTAACAGGTCTTCCTGAATTTTAAATACGTAACCTGGAATTCTGTCTGTGCCCTTCAAAAACAAGTAAATTAGTAAACAACCCACTAATTGGAACAAGAAATTAAGAAAGAGATGACCCTGAGCATGAGCAGGACGAGCAGGACAATACAACATGGACAGCTGCAGGAAAACCGTATCAGTAACAATTTAAAATTTATATTAAATTTTTAGAAAAACAAGAACAAATGAAAAGTTACAAAACACCTTCCTAATGTTAATATCATAATGAAACTCGATAATTTTTTAGGTCACAAAAGTGATTGATTTGATTTATTGCAAATTTTTCAAAATTCAAACATATAGAATCTTATCCAATGTTGCATGTGTAAGAATTTAAAACTTTAGATATAATACAAATTCTATCATTCTATTGTGTTTTGAATTTTAGAATAGAGTTTATATTTGGTTGCTTTTGAATTTAAAATTTAAATGTAAATTTGATTTGGTGGGTTAAAAATACATGCACTTTAACATCAATCACAAATAAAAATAAGTAATTAATAAGAAAAACAATAATAAACTTTCATACTCTTATTCATGGATTGTAATCCTCTGCGGCCACCAAGGAGCGGCCATCCAGCGGCCGCTCCTTTGATGGCCGCCACATGTCATCAAGAAAGCAGATATGCACGATTTAACAATCCTTTGTTTTCTTGTTAAACCGGTTAAACAATTCGGTTCAGATGAATGAACCGAATTATAAACCAAGCCGGTTACTCATTAAAAAAAAATAATAATAAATAAAACTCAAAAACCTTGCTCTCCCTCTCCTCTCGCCTGCAAATCATCTTTGTCCTCTTTGTTACTTTCTTTCTCTGACATCGTCTTCGTCATCGCTTAAAAACCAAGAAGAACCTGCAACAACCCTCTCTCTTCGAGATCAACGAAGAAGAAAAAATGGGGTTGGTTCCAAGATTGCAAACCACCGCCGTGACCGGTGTAAGATCAAGAACCTTCATAGAGGTGGGATCATTGTGAGTTCTGATGATCAGCTCATAATTACGCTACCCGATTCAAGGGTTTTGAAAGTTATTGCACGATCTCGTGCTTTCGGCTTTGGCCATTGTTACTTCTCCATGGCTTGGTTCAATGGTCATTTGGGATTCATCCTTATCTTACACTCCGGGAACCTCGATGCTCAAATCCATGGTGAATCATAGTTGAATCTACTTGTTCATGATTTGAGCAGCGAAGGTCTCTTCAAATCGGGCGACAAAGCCCTCCTCGTGAGCTGAAATGGCGACGGTTACGAGTTTACTTCTAATGGTGCCCAGATCTTGAACGCTCATGGCATGGATCTCGTCTCTGAATCCGATTCCGAGCGACCGAAGTCCATTCCGGATGCCACATTTGATTTCATCTTCACGCGATTTCTTCGGAAATTTCATGGATCAAATCCTCAAGGTTTTTGAAAATTTAGAAATCGGGAACGAAACGTGCGGGTTTTTGAGTTTTTATTTTTTATTTTTTATTTTTTTTATTTTAATGAGTAACCCGGCTTGGTTACAATTCGGTTCATTCATCAGAACCGAATTGTTTAATCGGTTTGACAGGATAACAAAAGATTGTTAAATCGTGCGGATCTGCTTGCTTGGTGACATGTGGCGGCCATCAAAGGAGCGGCCGCTGGATGGCCGCTCCTTGGTGGCCGCAGAGGATTAGAACCCCTTATTCATACGTATTCAACATTAAAAAAAAAAATCAAGAGAGAGAAAAATAAGAATACCTGCCTCTGGAGAAAATTTAGCTTATTAAAACCAAGTTTTCCCTTTAGTCGTGTGTGAGGAAATAGAAAAGAAGATGAGTGAATAAATAGGAAGAAAGAGAATAAGTAGGGAGAAACCCACCGGTGGGGTATGGAAGTCTATTCGCTTTTCTATTGCCGTCAACATTCCCACCTAGAACTTTGAAGTTTGAATGCGGGCTTGCCTTCCATTTTCGAGGGTTTGCAACTTTGCTCCTCCACAGTCTTCACCTTTTTTGTTTTCCCTCCCTCTCCACACTTCGAACTCGTAACAACATGGATGATGCTACCATCTTGGCATCTTCCCTTCAGATTTCGATCTAGATTTTATGCCCCACCCCCTTGGAGAAGCTGTTTATCGGAGGTCTGGTGGTGCTGTGGTGGTGTTGTTGCTTCGTCGCCATCGCCATCGCCAAGATAATATGGTGGTTCTCATCTTTCATTCAGGTGGTGGGCCCCAACACTGATATCACCTCCACTGAGAAGCGTGTTCCTAATCATCCTACTACTCCATTTTTTTTGGTACAAACCCTTTTTTTTTTTTTTGTAAGAAATTAAAGACTTCATTCATAAACTAAGAAAATAAAGACACATAAAAGAAAGGAAAAGTACAAAAGATAGATGCATGAAAACACAAGGTTGGGTCCAAACCAAGGAGCGGAAATTGACTGTCGTACATGCAATAGACAGGGTCATCCAGACTAAGGAATGAGTCAAGCCCAATAAATCCTTAAAACGAGAGCTGTAACAATCACAGAACCAGTTAAATACAATGAATACGATATACGTATCATCTATTACCATTTAGAAAGTATAGATACAAACCCATTTAGAAAGTATAGATAAAGGAGGTGAGCTTCAATCCCTATCATTTCTGTCACATGTACAACTTTGAAAGGCTGCTTACTTATCTCTAGAATATATTGTGAAAACAAAATCAAGAAATCATAAACAAAAACTGAAAACAAATAGAAACACCACAAAAATTTAGAGTGGTTCATACAGTAATACGATATGCTAAAAAAGAAAAAACGATATGCTACATTCACAGGTAAGAAATAATTTTATTATATAAAGAAAAAACCAAAATGGAAATCTCTTTACCAATTGTCAAAACAATGTAATAAAAACTCTCGTCGAAAATCTTAAGGTCAAAATTTTCCACTCTCATAATATTTTTGGGGTAAAACTCTCATAATGACTATATAAGAAAATGTAAGATACATATTTATAAAGTTATAATTTTATTTAGGTAATATTGTGGGCATAAATACTCTGCTTCCACCACAAATCTTAGAAGACAACTCCTTGAGGCTGCCAAAAAAAAAAAAAAAACATTAATAAAAAAAAATATCAATACCAAACAATTTTTAAAGTTAGATACAAAAATTTAAGTCACACACAATAAATATACATATAAAAAATTTATGATAGTAATCACTTAAACATGAGGACTTGTTGAAGTATGGGAAGAATGCATGGGTCCCCGGGAATGTATGCACAGAAATAAAAGTATATCATAAAATAAGCTATGGGGAGTAAAACTTAAGAAAACAATTATAGAAGGGGTCAATTACAAGGGCTTTGTAGTTCGTAAATGGATTAAGAGGGAGTTGTAACTTGTTAGTAAGTAATAATAATTTATTTATTTTCAGGGAATTAATGGTCACATGCACAGTGGTTGGAAACTTGGGTTCAAAGGGTTTGACCTATTTTGATTTCCTTTTTTAAACTTGGTTTGCACAATTGGAATGCAAAAGCCAACGTCAAGGAACAGACAAGAAGGGTTGCAAACGAGGGCTAGATTTGGGGAATTTCACTGAATTTGTGGTTCTAAGCTACTTGTTTTGACTCTTAAGATCTTTCTATTTACTAGAACAGTACTCACCTGTTCTCCATCCAGCAGACATGGTTAGCAAACTCAAGAGCCATCTTTAAATATATGAGTTTTGAAACTAGAAATGTGGTATGCAACACTTAAGACTTTTCACATATATAATCCATTTGTTTCACATTTGTTATTACCAAAAACAAGAAAACCCATAAATAAAATAAAAAAAATGGACAATTGCCCTAATTTGTCATTGACCAACCCCCACACCCACCTCTCTCTCCCTCCCCCCCCCCCCTTCTCCTAATCTTAATATTAGTGCTTTCTATGACAGTGTAACATGCTGCCCACTGTGAATTCATTCATCTGTGCTATCCAGAGACAAGCTCTAGGGAGAGCACCAAGGCTAAAAAGAGATAGTTCCAAGGTTCTTTGTATCCCCATGTAGCTCTAAAAACCCACCCAGCATGGGCATTTCAGGATTTAATGGAATAGAAAGTGTCAAGTGTGATTAGTTTCAGAATTTTGTTTGCACTAATTTGTTGCTAAACAGTATCTGACTTTCTCCAGACTTTAAACCTTGAGAGGGACCAAACTATTCAGATTTCAGAGACACCCAGAAATCTCCGAAGCTAACTTTTAAATATGAAGGGGTGGTGGAGAGAATGAAGAACCACAAGATGATATTACACAGAATCAAATAATAATGGATGAAATGAAGAGATACATTCAGAACTTGTTTGATCTACGTATTTCTCCTAAAAGGAAAAAAACTACACTACCCATGTTGACCAAAAGGCCAATTGTGTCATTAAGCTTTGACTACCAGTACCATCCAAGAGAGGGAAGTGGTCCCTACAGAGACTCCAGGGGGTGCTGTGGCTGTTAATTTATGGATTTGCCTGTTGCAAGGGAAAGTGGATCTATCATCATCCTTCACACGTGTGAGGAATCTCCATAGAGTGATTAGTGGGCACTGACAGGTCAATGCTCTAATATACAGAATGAGACAGGAATAGAAGCTCCTGAGAAGAATGGAATAGAAATGGGATTTTTGGATCCTGAGAAACTGAAAAGGCAAATCTCTCTTCTCTATTCAAAAAAGATAGATCATAGTGGGGGACCTTAAAGGAATTTGCAGAGCATCTTTGGGATTGAATATATAAATCTAAGCTTTTGTTTTGGAACTTGGTCTGCTCTTCGTTTGCATAAAACAATTCAAACCATGACCAGTATAAAAATATACCAAATTGGAAGATTGCTTTGTCTTCATCTGTGTAAGCTGAACAATGTTAAAACAAATCGAATTTAGAATCCCCAAATGGGTTCAAGAAGGGAAGTAGCAAGAGTCGTCATTGAAAACCCAATCCCTCGAGTTGGGTTTCTTGGTAGCTGTTCTTAATGAGTCTTGCTTAAGCTTCTCTGTGAGTCACCCTGATCCTCGCAAAAAACACACTCTCCATTACAGTCACCCTGAAAGGTCGGCTGAAGCTTCGGAGGCAGACCCTTTCTCAGGTAGCATATAATAGTTCTCATGCTCCTCCCTTACAGACTTGCATCACAGCTTGAGCTTTTCTAGTGTTTACCAAGAGTTAGCTCCAGTAACTTAACACTATAGAAGAAGGAAGCTGAGCTTAACTTCAGACTTGCAGAGACCATTGCTGTAAGCACAATGGAGGAGAAGAGCAATGTTGATAAGGTTGATGAAGTTATGCTACCTGGGTTTCGATTTCACCCAACTGATGAGGAGCTAGTTGGTTTCTATCTCAAGAGGAAGATTCAACAACGACCTCTCTCAATCGAGCTAATCAAGCAACTAGACATCTATAAATATGATCCTTGGGATCTACCAAGTAATATTTATCAACTCTCATGCATGGTATTTTTTTTTCTTCTATTAAGTAAAGGTTTTATTTTGTCGATAGCTAAGTGTTGATGAGTTATATCTGCTTCCTTGTTTTTGCAAGAAGAGTTGGCAACCATGGGTGAGAAAGAATGGTATTTCTACTGCCCAAGGGACAGGAAATATAGAAACAGTGCAAGACCAAACAGAGTCACAGGAGCTGGGTTTTGGAAAGCCACTGGAACAGACAGGCCAATCTACTCATCAGAAGGTAATAAGTGCATTGGTTTGAAGAAGTCTCTTGTGTTCTACAAAGGAAGAGCTGCCAAAGGTATCAAAACCGACTGGATGATGCATGAGTTTCGGCTGCCTTCTCTCACTGACTCGGCCCAACCCAAGAGGCCCATTGCCAAAACTCTTCCTGCCAATGTAATAAGCAGCATTTCTGTTATGTTATTAGTTCATGTTTGAATCACACTCATGTATGATTATTTCCTCTCCTTGGCCTTGCAGGATTCATGGGCAATCTGCAGGATATTCAAGAAAACCAACTCCATGGCACAAAGAGCTCTTTCTCACTCTTGGGTTTCTTCATTAGCTGAGACCACTCGATCTGATATATTAACCCATGGTGTGCAAGGCACTCCTTACAGTTCAGAGAATCTCTCTTGCACAACGGCAGCTGGATCTGCCATCCAATTTTCTTGTAACAATGACATAAGACAGTCTTCATCTACTAGTTTCTCCCCTCTAGAGATTCCCTCCTACAAACCTGTAAATCAACCAAGCTATAAAACATCTCTACTTCCTCCTTCAAATGGAGAGCTTCCCACAGGTTTCATGTTCTCCCCACTTGACATGCCAGGACCTGCAAAGTGTACAGTTGATGTTGCTTCTATGCTTTTCAACTTGTCACCTGCCTTATTCATGGATGTCAGTAAAGCCTCTGAAAGTAGTACAGATTTCAGTGGCCCACAGCAGCAATGTAATAATGGCTTCTCAATCATTTTACCACAGGAGATGCAAGAGAACATGGCTGCCACAGGAGAGGAGACATGCTCAAGGAAGAGCACAAATGCTTCTCCTACACTCAGTGACTGGGGAACTGTCAGATCCATTGGATTCCCATTTAGCTTACCACCAAATATGCCTGATGCCTGGAAGACCAATGCATCATGGGAGTCTCCCTCGTGTCCTAGTGAGATGTCCACCAACTATTCGACAAACAAGTGTTATAACTAATCAACTAGTTCTACAGTCAAGTACTTTTTCTCTAGGTTTCGGTGAGAAAAAGTTGATTCACATGAGAAACGCACTTATTACTTTAC